>NW_009213404.1:39001-53583 GCF_000690835.1 Fulmarus glacialis | reverse complement strand
CTTTCCCTTCCCCAACTTCCTTACGCCTACACTTCTCTGTAGCATAAAATTAAAATTAAAAAAGTCAGCAGAGCTGACTAGGTGGTGAGCCACTCCAGGTTTTCCCCATAGTATTAACACAAATTACTATGGGGATACGTCTCACCACTTGTAGGACATGTTTGAACATCTCTCCCTAGACATCTCCCAACAGAATAGTGCCTGTCTAAAATACTGCAGTAAACCAAAGGAGTCTGGAGATAACTTTATCAATGTTCCCCACTTAGTAACAGCATAAGGACACATCATAGCCATCCCACTAGGAGTTTACATCTTTAAGCATATGTGGAATAATGTGTTTCCTGCAGGCGAAGTGATAACATCTGCTAGCGATCGCAGCTGCTTTTTCACAACTCAACTGTCTTTTGTCTCTCTCTTCAGTGGGTGCTATGGAAAGGCTTTTAGGATCCCAGCTACAATATTCCTCATCTGTGGTTTCAACATCCAACCTGTATTTCCATAATCAGATTCGATACTATTTATTGGGTCAGTCCTCAGTTTTCTGCCATTCACTTCAATCCCTGTCTCCTCTCTCCCTTTATTGCATCAGACCTGCGTTATTCCTCCTTTTTACTTACAATTTCAGGATGCCATGGACTGTTTGACACACACTATTATAATGGAGTAGTGTGTGAAAGGTTTCATTATTTTGGCATTTTTATTATAATAAGGTTTTGCCTTCTTCTTCCAACCACTTATTTTCTTGGGAGACCAGTGTTTTTAATGGCTTTATTGTTTTCACTTTATAGAGTACAGCTTAATGCCTTCTTTTTTCTAAAGCAGTAACCACAACTCACTTTCACTTTGCTGATTCTGCCAATGATAGTGCTGTGCTGTAAGCAAATATTTTCCCATATTCTCTCTTTGGACTGTAGCCTGCTTATGCCTCAATGTCAATTTTGAATTATCTAAGTAATTCCTCTGCATACAGATTGCTACACAGCCTTAAGCACTACTGTTTTTATTAGTCCGCGTTACTGCCTAAAAAGGAGGTTGCATTATTCCTGCTAGACTCCTAGCCTTAAAGGCATTTATGAGCTGCTTGCAGTGTTTCTCTCCTACTTGCTTTGTATTTGATTTGTTTTTGAGTTCAGCAAGAGTGTGTCTTCTGTCATTGCATTGACCAACCTTCTTGGCTTTATGAGCTGCAACCCAAAATCTTACCACAAGGCACATAACATATCTCTTGGAGAGCTAAAGGGAAGGGCATCACACAAACCAGTTCAGAGGTGGGAGGCAACAAAACCTTTCCAGAATTCCCACCAGGCTGATCTGAATATTCTGCTAAATCTCTATGAGCTCTACAAGTCTCAATAATTCCTGCGGTTTTACTTCGTCTGGGTATCTGCATTATTCGGTAGTGTCTCCGTTCATACTAGCTGTTTTCTGCAGAGATCATTGCATAGCTGGAATATGGAAGATGTGCTTGAACTGCCCTCAAGCTGCACGTGGTTCAAAGACAGCATGTTGCCCATCCTTCCTTTAGCAGGTTATCCTACCCATGAGAGCACAGGGCTGTGCAACAGCAGTTATCTTCTCATCAGTAGGGCCCTGATTCATCTGACAGAATGCACTCAGTGTCTTTGATTCTTCTACTTATGGCAGCTAGGCTGTCTCGGGTCTTGCACAGCTCAGGTCCGTTAACTCTTTCCAGCTAGTCTTGTTCTCTGCAATGCTTATACTCGTAAAGCCCATCAGTGGCGTATTTCTTAATTATCTTTCATGAAGGTTGTATTTTGCTTTTACTTCAGCTACCATATATTTCCTTAACTGGAACTGTTCGCAGGATAAGAGATCCACATAGATTACATCTGTCATATTTCCGTCAGGGTTTTACTAGGCATGTGCTGTAAAATTGATCTGTCACATCCAGAGTCTCTGATATTTGCAGTTCAGCTGGACCTGTTTGCCCATATGAGCTGCCAGATGCCTGGAAGTCCCAGAAAACTAGCCAAAATGCTTACATTTCTAGAGAGAAAAAGATGGCATGTACAGATCTTGCTGGACATATGGTAGCCCTACATGGGGTTGGATAGATAGGTTTGCTATTAATAAGGCATTATTAACAAGACTGAACTCCTCTCATAAGCTCTGGTCAATCAAAATACACAGCCAGAACCAGTTCCTAAATTCATGCTCTGTTCTTTTAAGAGATTACGTATTTGTTACAGGAATATGATGGATTTCCTATGTCCTTCACATTGTAATCATTATACATTTGACCTTGTCCTTCTACTGAACTATGTTGTGATTTGCCACTGGATTTCTTGATATCAAACTCCCTGATTGTTCATATTGCCTTTACTTTTGCTCATACCGTGTTCTAAAACAAGCAACCTGGCTCAGTAAACAGGAAAACTTAAGTATAGGGATTTACTTAAAGCAAAGACTGTGTTGATGCCGATGGATGACGATTAAAACTCATGACTGTCACAGAATTATAGCTGCTTGTATCAAAATTAACCAATGTCCTCAAGCAAAGTTGAAAGGGAGAAGGAGGGTGGTTCCTCTAGCAGTCTTCAGGAGGATGAGACCATTGCTCAGAATATGGTTCCCTGGGTGCAGGTCTCCTTACGTGAAGCTGCTCGGGCCAACGGGAAATTTAGAGCATCATTCTTTCCTTTCAGATTCGCATGTTGTAACATGTAGTATCCGCAGTGCATCTATGTTAGTGTTGCCATGGTTACTTTGAGTACAGTTTATTTTCTGATGCTAACACATAGTTCTGTACAAATTACTTGGGGGAAATGCAATATGCTTTGAGGAACACAAGTGTCACTGAGAAATCTCACCTCCAATGCATCCATGGCTATGCCAAGGTCCTACTCCTTAGTAGGTATTAGCCAGATCTAGAATTGCTGGATAAGGTCAAAACCTTTTCTTCTTCTACTAGTATAGCCACATTACAAATCCTTAAGGTTCTCCTGCACTTTAACACAGGGATGCACAGTGTCTCCTTAGTATAGAGGGGAGAGAAAGAAAACACTGATAGTACAGGGCAGGTTTGGGGAGAAGAAAGGAAAGGTGACTTTATCCTCAAAGCAGCAACAGAATCTTGTTCACAAAGTTCTGCAAAATTAGTTGTCAGTGTTCTGCACAGTTTTGAGGAATATTTTTTTACTTCCACAGAAAAATGATGTAAAAAATAATAATGGAGGTTGTAAAATGAAGCTTTTAGTAGTTTGAAAACGGCAATGCTAGTTTCTTGTACATCCTTAATTGCAGCTCTCTTGCATGGTTTTAGGAGCCTTTTTATTTTTTATATTATCACCTTCTGTTTCTCAAATTATATAGTATATAATATCAGAGTTAGGCTATTTTAAATCACCTCAAGGACAAGTGTGAACTTTATACATATCACGAAGAATAAATTGGGATTCCGAAGGCTAAATAAAAGTTATTTCATATGCTTAACAATCAGGTGTTATTTTTGTATTTTAGCACTTTAAAGAATGTGTGCCATTTTTTCTGATGAGAAAAGTAGAGCGCAGATCAGCACAGCCCTGTGCACATTTAATCTTGCATGTTATTCATAGACCTACCAATGCTGATGCTACCAAAGGAGCAGAAGCCAGAAAAGGTGAAGGACTCACTGGCATTTTGTGACTGGCTACAGGGCAAAGAACTGGTCCTGAGGCAACAGGCAGTCAGAAAGGGCAATAAGAGAGAAAAATAAAAGGAAATTAAAGGACTGCTATCTGTCTAGATATGGCTTTCCTTTGTTCCTAACTAGATAAATACATCCAGCTGTAACCCAAGCATCTAATGGCTTTCTTCTCACCTTTTTCCCCGTAAATAAAGGGGCCGGGGGGGGCACTGTTTTGCTACCTTTTTCTCCCTTCATGAAAATTAATGGATTATTACAATAAAGCACTTTGATCCATAGAATGCTGAAAAATTTCAACTGAAACTCGAGGCAGGTTTCATTTCATGAAATGTCCCTGACAAATGCTTTTGACAGTGCCACTAATTTTATCTGAAAGACTAAGTCAATACTTGGTGAGGTGAATAATGTCCTAAATGCCCTATTTCTGTTAATTAACTAAATAGGTGGCCTAGGATGGCTCCCTCAGCAGGATATGTCTATGATGTAAATGTCAGCTAGTTAGGTTGGATTTGTCCTCACCTAGTTAAATTTAAAGGTAAGTCAGCTGGGTCCCAAACTGCCTGACTGAAAACAATGCATGTATTTGAAAATATCTTTCCCACTGAACACATATTAAAAGAAAAAAAAAAAAAGGGCACTCAAAATTGACTCCTGCTTGACCCATGAATCATCTATCTGCCATGTATTACAAATTAAATCTTCCCTTCTAACTGTGGGGTCATTCTACACAATATAATATGTACAGTATTTTTCTGAATTAATAATTTCTCAGGAAGAAGTAATAATCACAAATTAGAAAAAAACCCAATATATTCCATTTATAATAAACAGAACAATTTGATTCTGGAATGTGTCAGATGTTAACATCTTTAAAAATGTGTTAGCTAAAGAAAAAAGTAAATTCTTGTTACCATTAGGAAATAAAACTTATTTGTCCAATAAGGACATACTATTTATGTATCTTGCATTGCTTTCTTTTAAGTATTTGCAGTAATTACTAAAAGTTACTTTCAGTTAGCAAAATAGGGGTGTTTTATTTTGAAGATACTGAAAAAAAGTTTTTCACACCTTTTTTTCCTCACTTTTTTATTTTTTACTGAACAATCTGGCAGGATGGGTGATAATTTACAAAATGTTTCCACTAAATCACTAAAAGAACCAAAACTAAACAAGATTGAAGTGAAGGGCACTTCTTAAAGAGGACTTGGAAATACCCAGAAGTCGCTCCATTACCTGCTCCATACCAGAAAGAAGCAGCAGGTGGTCAAGTGGGAGTTCTTCTTCTCCAGGAGAAGCTGGCATCCGAAGCTATAGAAGATATGCTTAAAATGGACAGCAAGATGTTTGTCCTGGGGAAAAAAAAAAAGAAAAAAAAGAAAGATCATGATTATAAAACTGTAAGAGGAGGAAGAACAACAGCACCACTTCAGAGAATAGCTGTCACTACATTCACCAGTTGGAGAACTCTTCCTTGCATGCTGTCTGTGCCAAGTGCCTTCGCCCTGGGTCACTCTCTCCAGATATACCCTCGAGGCTTAAGGCTTCTAAATGTTCTTCCTTGGAAGTGAATGTTCAAATCACCCCTGCAGAAACCCTCGTTTCCTGTTCTAATTTAGGCAACCTTTTTCTTCTGCAGCTTTGTTCCATCCTGAAGCCTATGAGAATCCAAATGAGGTGCTTAAGGGCCTAAGGCATAACTCCCTTTTGATTCAATAAAAGATTGTGTGTGTGTCACTGATGATGACTTCTCACCTGCATCAATGTTTTGAGCTCAGAAAGTCAATTGAACTTTAACTACAAGCTCACAGTCCAACAGGTTTCCAACCACATGGCATTTAGCAGAAAGCATTTAGGAGAGACCTCTTCGGAAACATGAATAAAACAGAAGTGGGCATTGTAAGGTTGAATGGATAAACTTAGACATTCCTTTAGCATCAGGAAAAAAATGATAGTTTTTAAATGTATAGGCTTCAGCTTTAATGACCAAATGCAACTTTCTGATGCCAGTTTCTCTCTTTCTCTTGATTAAAAAGATAATGTTGTTTTTAGTGTATTTTAGTTATATCTCCCTTGTAAGATTCTGTCACAATTTGATTTATGTAGATGTTTATAAGTGTTGCATAACTGATAGTAATTGTAAGTAGATTTCTGACCTTCTAAAAATAACTAGCTGTCTCCCAAAATAATTCCAGAAGTGCTAGTAAAAATGAAGATACTCTAAAGAATATGGTGAACCCAAAGTTTCCAGCACATTTTCCTTGCAAACTAACTTTTCTTGATTTCATACATTTAAGAATTGGTTTTGATTTTGACTTTTCAAATTCTGGACACTCACATTAATTTTGTTAAATTCTCCTGTAGAATCAGAGAAATACTGGGAGTCTTTCAGTGGGAAACAAATAATGAGCTCTTTGAAATATATGTCAATTCAGAATTTTGATGAAACTACTACTGAAAGTTTGAAACTGAAAAAGAAGGGGGAAAATTTTCAATGCATTCTTTTCCATTTTTTTTATCATCTCTAAAAATGATTGATATTTTGCAAGACACAGAATTTTATATTGAAGGTGTTTAGTGATAGCTGAGACATCACATAAAGCAAAAGCTATCTGTGAAGGCTATCAAAACTCCATGCCAAAAATTTGTTAGGGAAAAAAAAAAAAGTTATAAAAAATCCACCTGCAGTTCCTAGAATGCATGTAATAAAAGCAGGTCAAAAACTTGACTGAAAAATACTACAAAGCCATAACAAAATAAAAGTGTAGGAAATGGAAAATGGACAAGATCAATAATGTGAATTTTAGTGGTTGAGTTTTGGATCAAAAGAGAAGAAGTGTCCTGTAAGTCAGTGAAAATGAAATGGGAGTATAATAACCCTTTGGAAATCAATTGGAGGAGGAGATGACTTTTAGTTATCTTGGTATATGACGCCAGAATTGGTTATCATTGAACATGATATACATGAGATGAGATGGTTGGACTCAATAATCTTAGAGGTCTTTTCCAACTTTAATGATTCTATGATTCTATGATACCTATTTTTCTGTCACCTTCTGTGGTCCAAACTAGGTCTGTTCTGCTTTGCTTTTTGCTTCTCACTTTCTCATTTTTCTTGTCCTCCCATGAGAAATGTAAAGTGAAAAAAGTCATGTTTCTTTTCTCCTTTCCTCTCACTTAGTGGAAGTCCTACTCTCTACAAACAAAATGCGAGTGCTGGTACAGTTAGGCAGAGATTGTGGGACCCTGGAGAGGTCTGAATGAGAGGAAGAGTTGGGCTGGAGTAGGATGGTCTATATCTCAAAGGACAAGAGAAAAAGGAAAGTAGCAGGTTGTTTCTACTGCTTTCACCAGTGGTGATGTCCTGCAGAAAAACAGTCTCCAACCTCAGCAATTTCAGAAGAGCTGGGAAGCAACATCTTTGAAATAGAAAGAACCGATTCATAGCCCCCAGAAAACTCCTTTATTCTTTGTAAAAAAGGCTTAATAATATTGTGATATTTTCCCAATATTTGCATGGAGCGAAACAAAATGAGACTCTATGCCATATGAGCAGTGAGACCAGACACATTGCACATACAGCACGTAAATGTTCTGTGCAAGCACAGCAAATATGCTCTTTGGACTGGCATAAGACTTGTGACACAGTTGACTCAAGACAGCACTAGTATTCTTCCTAAGACCCAAGTTTTGTTTGTATTCTGGAAAAATACACTATAAAAAGAAGATTATGAGAATCAGGTGTAAAAGAATGAGATAAGCAAGAGGGGAAGAAACCTCTTTTTAAAGCTGTTTAAAGCTGAGATTCCCACCTAATTGCTCAGGAGACTTTAAGAAACACATCAAATATCTTGAGATTTGTGATAAAATTGCTGGTTGACACAGTGAAGTGACAAAGAAAGCCATATCAAATAATGTTCAAAATTTATTTAGTTGCTACTTTCTATACATCAGAGAAGAAAAAAATCTTTTCTATAAAGCATCAGATACTATCAAAATTTAGCTATTATTTATTATTCTACTCTATTCTATTTATGTATGAATTCTGCTGAATTTGTAGGTTTAGGCTTAGCTTGCCTGTAAATATCTAAAGCCTCTGCCAGCTTCTAATCAGCCTCAGTCATAACACTGGCATAAAAAAGGAGATTAACAGGTATTCCTTCTTACCTACTAATCTCACAGCATTTCTGTGCCTCAGAGCCATACTTCTGGCGGCTATGGTTTCATCAGATCTCAAGCAAAAGCCCATCTGGATAGCTCTGTAGTTTCATAGAAGAAGGAGAAAACCTCTGAGCCTGTTTGCAGTTCATTTTGCAGCAGCTTCCCCTCTGTATCACTACCGACCCTGGTAGTATGGAGTAATGCTTCTTGCATGACAGGCAAAATTATATTTCTAATCACTTATGGTTATCAAAGGACACATGGTATGTTTTGCAAAAGGAAGATGATTAGCTTCATTGTCCTGGCTAGCTTCCAGTTTGAAAAGCTTTGTTCACTGAATACAAATCTGCTGGGTAATTTCAAGTGTAGCTCCTTCTCCCCTTAAATGTCATGCAGCGTGGCGCTCTGAGCTGTTGAACAGCTGCCATATTCCTCTGTGGAGATGGCTGTTGAAGAATATACAGCATCATTTTAAAGCTTTGAGGAATTAAAAAAAAAAGTATTAAGCTGTTCATATTTTTAGATGGATAGGGAGAAGGGTAGAGAGGGACAGAAAGATTTCTGATTATGGTAGGAAAGAAAGTGGAAAATACATCAAGTAGTGAATAAGACCAACTAATGGAATATTCTATAGTATAATGTTTACTGCAGTGATTGGGGACAGCTGATTCCTCAAAATGTTTTTTTTTTTTCCTTTTTTTTGAAATTGAATTAATTTTTAAGTATTCAGAAGTCATCCATAAACACTACCCTCATCTGACTCACAGTTTTATTAATATTTTTAACTCAAATCTTGAGAGAGAAAATGTCCTATTTCTTTTGGTGCAGTGACTTTGTGCTTACGGTAGTCAAAATCTGGATCACACCAGGCGTGTCTTCCAAAGGATGAATAAAACTTGGGAAAGACCCAAAATCCCAGAAAAAGGATTAAAGTCTCTGTATGATGGACAGTTACATATGAAAAGCACTGCTTGAGAACCGGGTTTGTCCAAGATGGGTGGATAGAATAGGCTGCTTTGATTCTGCAAACCAGGTGCCCCTATCAGTGTGATACGTTGGTTGTAACTACCTCCAAACATGCCATTTCATGTATCTGGACCACAGATAGCACTGAAGTGATCTTTCCAACCTCAGGTTTCTCTGGACTGTTGCAAGACATCATCCCAGTCCTTAGAGCTGTTGTAAACATGGTTTGGACTAAATTATGGGCACAGAAAGTCATGCTACTAGCAGACCTGAGAATTGTGAAGAGGTGAATCATATTATCGTGAGTAACTGGTTAGTTGCTAAGGATGGTAACCTCCTTACATGGATCATCTATAAGCATACGATCACAGTCTCACAGGAGCCTAAAAAGCAAGATGCTTGTATACAGGTGGCTAAGAAATGAGTCTGTGAACTCCTAAGTTCTTTTAATTTTACAGATGTTATTTAAAATTAAGGAAAAATATTATCTGGAATTGATATTTATATCAATATTTTTACTATTTTGATTTTTAAAATTTTATGTCTTTCTGCTGGAAGTTATTTCCCCTGAGTAAACATCAGTTATTTTTAGCTTTGCATGAAACAGAAGGAAATGAAGAAATTAACTTTGTCTATGCAGTTAATCCAACCACAAGTATCCTACACAAGCAAAAGACTATAATGGGCATGTGACTTATGTTATAACAGGCTTTGAATATTCAGGTTTTATATTTAACATATTTCACTGTTTGAGCCAGATGATAAGGATTTTTAGAATAGAATTTAAAATACAGGATATCCAGGAGTTTGATCACATCTTTCTGTACAAAAAAACCCAATAAACCAAAACCCTCGGTTAATGCCTAATATTGAATACAAGAAAAACAAAGCCATCAGAAATGTTGCTGTTTGCAAGGGACAGATTTCCCACTGAAGAACAGAATTCCCGCTGAAGAACAGAATTCTTGACAGCCTGCTCTGATGATGAATGCAGAACACAGTTCTCCTGCAAATACATTGGTGAAAGGTCATTCCTCTTCCATTCAATTGTAAGGAAAATTTAGGTCTAGACATTCCAAATGTCCTTCCTTCAAATAACAGCAATGTTAAAGACATTCCTCTCTTCCTGGGACAGTTTTTGCTCAGTTTGCTACACAAGGGCTGTCCATGGTCTTATAATTTTTGCGTAAATCAGGGCATGATTAACACCACATGGAAAATGGAGCGCATTAGGTGTGTATATTACAAATCCCTACCCAACTGCAGAATCCCTCTGAAATCACTAGGACAAAATAAAGCACCTTGAATGAAGTAAGAGTTTCCAAAATTCTCAACAAAATGACTTGGTGCAATTAATGAAAAACAAATACCAGACCACTGGCAATGATGTGAGTTTGTTCAATCAATGAACATTCCTTCAATAAAAGGGGAGGTTTTTTGTTAGAAGAATAATAGGGTTTTAAATAATTCAAGCTTTCTTTGAGACAAGTGGA
This sequence comes from Fulmarus glacialis, assembly GCF_000690835.1. Taxonomy (NCBI): domain Eukaryota; kingdom Metazoa; phylum Chordata; class Aves; order Procellariiformes; family Procellariidae; genus Fulmarus; species Fulmarus glacialis. The sequence goes on along the minus strand of NW_009213404.1, from coordinate 43,320 downwards.
TTGCTACCAAAATGGTTTGTTTATTTTCCTTTTTCCCCCCACAAAGCATCCTCTGTGTTCATTCCACACTGTCAGTGTCTGGAGATTGCTTGTGTAGATTCCCAATGTACAATCGCAATCTCCTTGGAGACAAAAGTTTTATTTATTTATTTAGATTTCTTTCAGAGAGACTTGGATTCTAAGAGAAGGGCCAGAGGTACAAAATGGTGACATCTCTAAGCGAGATGGTTTTGGAGGATTAAGGAATAAATAAAATGCTTCACATCTATCACTTCAACAAAGTGTCAGTGTACTAAATGGAGTTTTACTGCAAGCGTACATAAAGACAACCTTTTCCCGTTGCAGTATATGTTTATGTGTATATATGTATATGCATGTACATATGTATATATATACCTGCATACAGAATACTACTATATAAGAATCATGGAAGATTACAGAGTTGACAATGTTATATTTCTAAGTAGATAACTCAAAGAACGTAAATAGATGTAAAATCAGGTATGGAAGTTGTTGTGTTTTTTTTTTTTTTCCTTTTCTGAACAAGCTATGTCAAAACCCTGCACTTCTTCCAAGGGCTGGAGAGAGTGATATGGTGTATGCAACCAGTGTAGTATCTCCACTGATGGTACTAAATTAAAGGCTTTCTGGTTTGATGTCAGAGGATGTATGCAAAAATTACATCAGGAACCTATCTCCCAAATGCCTAATATGAAGTAAGGGGAATGTCTTGACTTGCTAGAATAAAACACAGTTTGTGGGAATGCAGCCGATTAACGTGGTTTATTATTTCAGTTCCAGATAGATAAAGCAGCTGAAGGCTTGGTTGAAGAACAGGGTGACTTAATATAGGGATTAAATTAATAACTGGGCTACTTGAGGAAAACTAGAAGAAATAGGATAAACTGATGAAAAAGCATTGCTGTAAATTTCATGTCAAAGATATTCCATGATATAGCCTAGTACTCCTTAGTTGTCCTGTAACCCCCTGTCTCCTCTGCCACCTTCTCTTTTTAATATATGTATGAAAATTGCTTTCACTACCAGTTCTTTATCTTATTATTGAAAATAAGTAAAATTGTTAAGAAAGTAACTTCATAGCAACTTTAATACACCTTCAAGTGCACGGATCACATTTGAATGACAGATGATAAGCTGCATGCCCAATTCGTATGAACAATTAGCTTGGGCAAATAAAAAGTCATTGCATATGTCAGTTCTGACCGAACAATTTATTTTTTCCCCTCTGTGCAATCATGATGATTGTAAAGGCAATTGTAGGGCCAGTTGTGACTTAAGGCAGGGACTGTTTGCTATTCTAGACTTGTACTCTTCCTAAAACTAGAAAGCCCCATTTTGGCTGGTCCCTTGACAGTGTCATGATTAAGGTGATTAGATGGAAAAATTTCATAGCATTTCACTTAACACAGGTAAACTGCTGGTGCTAATGCAATTGCAACGTGCAATGCTGAACGCCCCCACCCCCCTAAAAAAACCCCAAAGCTATAGTGAAATCTATTGTATTTGTATTGTTAAAAGAAATGTGTGTTATTGAAAATGATACAGAAGACATTTTTTTAAAATTAAAGTGAGTGAATATGGGGAGAAGAGGGATTGGTTAGATATTCTACTTCCAAACGTCGGCTTTTTAGTGTTTCTTTTGAAATGGAAATCTAATGCTAGCAAGAGTTTTGTGGTTGGCGGTAAAGCTCTCCAATTTGTTGTGTATTTTGCTTCACAGAATGTATCTAGCAGAAGCAGTACTGTAATCATTACATTCCCACAGCTATGCTTCGCAAATCCTACTTGCAAAAATGAAAAGGTCCTCCTTTTTAATACCTATCTTTGACCTCTCTTCTGCAAAGGCAGTTTCCCAGAACTAGTTTTCAGCTAAGCCAAAAAATTTCCATAAAGATGAACTGTTTCTCCTCTGATACAGAGCAATCGGGAATGGTACATGTTGCTCTGACCCAGGCTGAGCAGGGACGTCAAATTGAATTTCCTACATAACATGGAGTTCTCATCCACTTATTCTCCACCTCATATACACATATTCCCTTCTGAATACAACTGCTCATATTTTCTACTGGAAAACAACTGTTCCCTATGTGTGAAAACGTTAGGAATGCTTGGTGTTTTGCTTGAGGTCAGCTCAAAAGCAAACAGAAATCTTGAAAGTTCGGGGGACAAACTTTTTAGCAGGACCTGTTGTGATAGGACAAGGGGGAATGGTTTTAAACTAAAAGAGGGGAGATTCAGACTAGATATAAGGAAGAATTTTTTTACAATGAAGGTGGTGAAACACTGGCACAGGTTGCCCAGAGAGGTGGTAGATGCCCCATCCCTGGAAACATTCAAGGTCAGGTTGGACGGGGCTCTGAGCAACCTGATCTAGTTGAAGATGTCCCTGCTCATTGCAGGGGGGTTGGACTAGATGACCTTTAAAGGTCCCTTCCAACCCAAACTATTCTACGATTGTATGATAATTTTTTGTGAAAAAGAATTTTCATCCCTTGGTAAATTGACACTTCTTGTTGACTGCTGTCACATGTGATGGTTTATATAACGTGGGCTTTTGGGGCATATTCTGCCACCACAACTAGTTGCAGTAATCACCTATGACCCTTCTATTCTCTATGGAGAGAGAGACATGCAGCTTATGAAAACAATGCATGCCATCTATTGTACATACAATAAAAGCCAGATGAAATGAATCCAACCTTAAAAGATAAAAATCTATCAAATTGCCAGATTTTTAGTTCTAATGATTGTTTTCATTGCTACTGCTCATTTGAACTACTGTGGCTTTAGTTTTCATTTACTCCTTCTCCAACAGATGGAAGTTAACTTCAGGAATCCAGAAGGTTAAAAATAACTATGAAATTACAAGAACTTGAAGATCTTTCATTTAGGACACAATAGAGAACAAAATTAAAGTACCTTTTGCCTAGTGAGCAAGAACTTGTCTTCATTAAGTGAACAGAAGCTCTGAAGATGCATTCAAGATAGACCGTATCCCTTGGGTCTGACAAAAGTAGAGGAAGAACAATTAGGATTAATGTGATTAATATGAATACGTCAGCAAGAGCAGGCAACCTGCTACTGTCTCTGATACAGTGTGCAAAGTTCCCCCATCAATAAAATGCAGGCTCTGCTATGGCACCATATGGAATTTGTGTCCTTTGTCATGTCAGAGACTCCCAAGTTGACACAGCAGAAAAGTTCATCTGAGCACACTTTTGCTATGAATACTTGCTGGCTCACAGAGACGAAAACTAACATATTCAGAGCACAGAGATGTCCCAGTGGGCTCACAAGAAGAATAAAATTATTTCCCACTGGAACTGAAAATGAACACAAACTTCATCACTGTCTAGTCCAAATGCAAAAGTCATTCTTTCCTCCTTGCATAATAAGAATGTATTAAAAGCCACACTGATAAAACCGTAGAAAACTATGCAGAATGAAGGAGAGCCTTTATATAGCTGAAAATAATAATAAGGAAAAGGCAGAAGGCAATGCTAGTGAAGGGAGTAAGCCAGTCTGACAAGACTTAAGGCATACAAATGAATTTGGCAGGAGGAAATAAAAATATTTCAACTGTGGAAAAATGGACTTCTTGCACATAGAGATGCAAGTGTAGCTGTCCCTTACATAGCACAGTGGACGTGCACAAGATTTCTTTTGTTGATTCTGGGTGAAGAATAACTGAGGTATATAGGGTCTGCTTAATCAACATGGGGAAGTTTCAGTGCTAGGAAAACCCCAAACATCTCTACTATCATCTTCACATTTGCTATGCAGCATTTTTTGGGGGGGGATGACTAAAAATGTTCTATTTAGAAGAGTAGGTTTTTTGTAGCCGTGATGGTCAAAGGCTATAAATTATCAGAAGAGATGCTGTCTTTTTTGGAAAGCTTTTGGGAATTCAGGAATTCTTGAGGTGTCCCAGAGAAGTTTTTATATAAATATGTTTGCATGGTGGTTGGTTGTTCTCCCTCTCTTACCTCTGCAACAGTATCAGATAACTAAATAGAAATGCCACTTCTCTTTACATATCTTGCCACTCATTTTGGGATAAGTGATTCTTATACCTCTTTAGTCATGATCTTGGCCATTGAAGGAAAAGAAAGAAAATTAAATGAGAGCTGTTTTGGTCCAGATGTTTAGCAGGAGTGTGCCTCTCAAGAAAAAATGGCATGGTCTGCATCTACCCTAGCAAAGTTGAGCATGCGTGGGAAGATTCCCTGGCACTGGAGCATGATCATTTATGCTAGTAAAGCATTAGAAGGTTTCCTGGCATGATTTTGGCCCATTCC
>NW_009213404.1:30407-38970 GCF_000690835.1 Fulmarus glacialis | reverse complement strand
TGAACAGCTTCTGGACATGGTTTGGCAGCTGGAGCAGCCCAGGAGCCATTCCAGCAGGCAGTTTGCATGAGACAACCTGCTCTGGAGGCTGAAATAGCTTGTTAGAAAAGATAAGAGGTGTCCCGTACCAGTTGGCCTTATTGCTTGAAGATATCTCTGGATACATTTAATTTGCTGGTGTACATGTAGCCATAGTGAAATTTTTTCCCACATGTCAGCAACAGGCCAAAACCTTGGCTAGAAAAAATTTCCTCCGGGGAAGAAAGGCTCAAGATAATGTTCTATTTGAGATTATTTTATTATATTGCTTATTTTTAAACCTCAAAGTCTGATTAAGTATTACATAAAGAAAAACATTTTGCACTCAGGTGATAGAGTTTTGTCTTTGTTTCTCTAAAATGGAAACTCATTTCTGGAAGACAGCATGATTTGGACGATATCACGGTACACACAGATTTTACCTCCTCAGTGTTGAAGACATTCTTCTGCCCAGCTTATTACAACAATAAAACAGAAACAAAATAAATATCGTACTTAGTGACTGAAGGGGATCAGAAATATGAATATCACTTAGTGAGGTTAGTGGGATTCACTTAGGTTAGTGAGGTGAATATTGCAGCCTGAAAGGCAGATAGACGAAGCAGACAAAAAGAATAGTTTGTATTCTGCAGTCCTGAGAAAACAGTCAAACAGCTTTCCTAAAATAAATAGCCAGTTCTCTATATCAAGATCCCATGACAGTAATTACTGCAGCTGACTTCTATTCTATAAAAAACTTTTACATCAAAATAATGTCAGTGACTTCAGAGATTGCACCAGACAAAAGGAGCTCCAACAATCACTGTAATTTGAAAGTCTCTGTTCATATCATACAAAATTGACTTTACCCCCTGCTAACCTTCAATATTGACCACGGAGTAGTTTTTATGAAGTGAATTAAAATAATAGAAAAATACAGATTATTGAGGAGAAAATTTCTCAAGGGAAACTAAACTGCCAATAGATATAGCTTTAAAAATGCTTGAACCATTAAGATGAGATAGCATAGTCAAAGATCTGGAAGTATTCTGGGACGTGTATTAGAGGATAATGATTTTCTGAAGGAAATGGGCTTTGGGTCTTATTCTATTTCTGGTCATCATGGTATTAAAAAAGATATTATATCACTTAAAAATGTGTGGTGAAGGCAACAAAACTAATTTCAAGTTTTGTAGAAAGAGAATTAGGAGGACCTTACAAAAATTATTTCCATTGGAGTCATTTAAGAAGGAGGAAAGAGAAAGAGGACTTAAAGATAAGATTCAATCTCTTTCTGGAGAATATGCCTGCCATGACATAGGTATCAGTCCTAATGCCAAAGAACAGTCCAGATAATATTAAACAGGAAAAATAGGGCATAGAATGGAATCTCAATGGAAATTGGAGGTCCAAGACACAAAATCAAATTATGGATGTTGGTTTGTATTTTGGCCATACCAACGTGTGCATTTTCATTAACCTGTTTCATAAATATCTCCAAGAAAACATTCAAAAAACCACCTAATTTCTCAGAGTGTATTTTTCTTATCATTTCTTGATATTGTACGATCCGCATCTACGACTGGATGAAGACCAGGAAATGCCATAAAATGTTTTGTAATGAATATTCTGTAGACACTTATTCTAGCTTGAACCAGAGCTTCTTGGAGGTTTAAGTGGTAGGTAAAGATTAATTCAATGTGCAGTCCACACTAACTTTATTGGCAAGAAATGTTGAAATGTTTCTCTTTATAAGATTCATGAAAAGCCATGGGTGAAGATACAGGTACTTTTGGTTGTTAGTCTTCAACGCTGTTGAAATATTTGAAGATTAGATGGATTGGCTCTTGTCCACTGCCCGTATGAATTCACAATGAGTTTATTACTGGCAGGACGACCTTTGAAAATGTTTTTGGGGGGAGGGGGGGAAGAAAAAATAGCCTATGCAGAGCTGTGACAAACCTACCTGTGCAGCTGGCAATGCCAAAAGTGTATTCATTTTGTATCAGAAATACCAAACACTTTAATCTGCTCCCCAGATTAGGAGATAACTATCAATGACTCTCATTTACTCATAATTATTGCTTAGTATTTTAGCCATAATTTATCTCTTGTGAACCCTCCATGTGAACTCATACGTAATGGAAGGGAAAATGAGTGTTTTAAGTAACAACGTAGCAAGGATTACTACCATTCTTAGCCCAGATGGGGAAAAAGGAAAAGTAGGACAAATCCTGTTATTTTTTTTTCTTAATAACATTTTGGTCTATAAGGGCTTTTGACGTTACTCTTGGGATACCATGATTAAAGACAACAAAATACTTTCAATTATTATTTATAAATTATTTAAGAAAGAAGACAATTAAAAAATAAAAAGGAAACGCAAACCACTTAGTTTTTTATGTTCTCTTCATGAAGAGCTTTCTGTTGGGAGTAGTCCTTTGAGACGCTGTCTTTTGTTTCTTTCTTTTCTCAAAAGCAAATATGAAGTATAATATTTTATTTTATTATTTTATTTTATCTTTTCAAAGCAGTAGTGAGTAGTAAGAATATCATGATATCCTTGACAAGTTAGTATATTATACAAATGGAAAAAGAAATCACTCGTATTAGGGCATCTGAATACTTAGTATATCATCAATATACAAGGTTGTTTTTGAAAGGGCAAGCTGTATTCACCAAGTCAATAAAACTGAGAATACAGCTAACTGGGTCAGTCCAAAAAAACTCTAGAATTTTTCATCAAAATGTCATTGTTCCTCTTCTAGCTTCCAAAAGCAATATATACAAATGCATGACTCAACATAGCATTCATGAAGCACTGTGATGTTTTATGTGGAAGGCACTGATGTAGGTTCTACCCAGATTACAGTCTCCAGCATGTATTGTGAAATCTTAGATAAAATGAAAGCTGTCTCTGCATGAAGTAACTGTCATCTAAACACAGTAGGGAAGGTCAGCTTTTTTATCTTAATTTTTTATACAAAAGAGGGCTATCACATACCTATTTTTAGTTACGTTAACATCATTACAAGGGTTTTTTTTAAATTATTTTGGAGGCAGCAATGGCAGAGAAAATCAGTGATCAATGTGAGCATGGAGTCAAGACTGCTGAGACCAGGGGTTCACCAGCTACCCAAGGGTCCTCTGTGTGTGTGTGTGTGTTAATGTGTATGTGTTTGATGGGAATATATGCTTAGTGTCTCTTCGGGCTGGACAAAGGGCAGGGAATTCCAGCAGCCTGGCTTTATTGGGTAGGGATGCGAGGACTCCCTTGGTGCAGAAAGTCCACTGGATTTTGTCTCTGGTGGACTGGGAAGGAAAACTTCCCTGGGTCCTGAAGCCTTCCAGAGCTGGAGTCCCTTAAAAGACAGAAACATAAAGTCACCCCATAATTTATTAGAGGAAAATTCAGATTTTATATGCTGGTCTATAATCCAGTCTAAGAAAATGACAGCTGCACCTAGTTCCTTAAAAGAAACCAAAATATATTCTTGGTATTTTCATACCTTAGAAGGTATACATTTTTTTATTTGAATTGATAATTAATGTTTAAATATAAGCATTTTTCATGAAAGATTCAAAACAAATTGATCTCATCTCACTTTTCAATTCCAGTTGCTATATTTTGCAGTTAAACACTATGATTTATGTACATTTATTGATACAAGTCAAAGTTTCAGTTAAATGTCAAAACTGCAGCACTTTAAAATGCTTTAACCATTTTGCATTGTCTTTTGTCATCTCACAAAAAAAAAAAAAAAAAGACTCAAAACAGGAATTCTGAGCAGCACTGCATTAAAATGTATGTATAATTCACGTATAAAATTACTATATAAAGAATATAGCCTAATAGGTCAAGATCTTGCTTAAAAATGTCGTTTTTAATAATCTCTGACAACCTGGGCATCCTCCTCACCAGAATGAAGCTCCACAGGATATTGCTTTCTTTTACATTTAATACAACCACCTGATAACCAGTGAGGTCTAACACTCTGGCTTCATGCCCTGTATATGCCTACCGCTTTCTATCATTGCACCTTTGAAACTTTCAGTGACCAAGTGATCCTTCTTTGGTAATTTTGCTATTTGGTAGCTTTGTGCCTTGACAACTGCGTAGAGTAAATCTAAAGTCTTTCCACCTTTGCAACTGCCTCAGCTACTCAGAAAGCCACCAAAACTGAAACTGTGCTGAAAGAGTTAGTTCTTACTCTCCGTGATTTCTGCGTTGATGAAGATGTCATGAAGAGAAACATTAGTGTGTTGTTCATCACCCTTCGTGGGGTTTCTATTCCAGTGCATTCAGTATAAGGATGTAATGATGATTCTGTATAAATGTATAAAAGACCAACCAAACAAAATACATCAGAAACTAATAGTCTTTGAGTAGTCACAGCTACTGGTTATTCAGCATGATATTTGACAGTTTACACCTGCTTAGTATTATATAGATATTAAGTTAAGATGAGGCTGGCTATTATTTAAGACGGTTCAATAGTTATGATCATATTAGGAAATGAATTTCTTTCATATGTGTTACCCCCTTGAGTATTGCTGCTTGTCTGACCAGATTGCCTATCAGCTTCAGCAGTTTAACACACTCAACCAGCAAGATGATTTTATCGGTAGAACTGAGAATTCACAGCAAGATGGTATTAAATTCTGAGAGTATGGCAGTTCCCCTTACAGATTATCTGTTACCCACTCAATGGTGACTTGACAACAACAACAGTGACAGGACGCAGACTTTGCCTAACTCATGGGTCTGTACTTTTATCTCAGGCAAATTTAATTTCCATTACTGAGTTTTACCTGTTATTTACCCAATAACATTGTTTTCCAAGGATCTCTGAGTTCTTTCATCAGATTGTACAAGCTTGCTAGCTGCACTACACCAAAGATACCAACGGTACCAAATCAGTTTATTAAATTTAGACATCTAAACAAACAGTCTTCAGATCAAGACCTGGTCAGTAGTGAATCAAGTGGCATTTTGTCCTTTGCCGCAGTGTGCATTGCTGATTTAAGATAGTATGAAAGAACGAAATCTTTTACTTCCTTGAAAAATACATCAGAATGGCAGCTTTATTTAATGTATTTGCTCTTGAACATGAGAAGACTACCATCGTAGCGTGGGTGGGAATGCACCTGTGATGATGGGAATGGCAGTAGGATCTGTTTGCATAAGGGAAACTGAGAGACAGAGACAAAGGACTTAGATGGCACACCACCAACACCGCAACGGCTAAAGTTTAGACACTTGAAATTAGATCTAGAACCTGGAGTGAAGGGTTTCTCTGCAGTGTCTGAGGGGAACGAATCCCCCCAGAATAGTACCTCAAATGCACATCAGACACTCTGCTGAGACTCAAAGCCAGACAACAAGAAACGATATGGAAGGGGCTGTATTTCAAACACTTCCCCCCCAGATTTAGGCACCTTATGTTGGGCTGCACAGGTTTCGTACCCTCAGACCCTCTCCTGTAGATAGGTATCTAAGTTTCTACTTCCAAACACTGAGGTAATTTCTGTCTTTTGAGTGAAGTTTTAAGAATAGAGAGATTTGCCTTAATACTACCTATTATCCAATAAATGTAAGCTAATGTAATAATGTAATAATAAATGTAATGCTCTATTGTTCTGGTGGCTTGACAGAAAAAGAAAGAAAGAAAAAATTTGAATAGCTCTCTAGTTTAATACTTAGCATTCTTGTTGGAGGATATTTGATAAATATTCTGCAACTCTGAGGCTTAAAACTGAGATACTAATTGACTGATGTACTTAACTCTCAAATATTTTATTATTAATATATCTAAAATGTTTTGGTACAAACCATCCCAAATATTGCAGGTGTTCATAGTCTTGATCAGTATATACATTTCATTATTAGTCTACCACATCAGATTTGGTTCAGAGTTTAGGGGTTTTTTTCAGAATTCATTGTCTCCTTTTTCAAACTCTAAGACACATGGGTTAGAAGAGACTTATGCACCATTTTGACATTACAACTTAAACTCTGTGAACTGGAATATATCTGAAAGAACCAAACTGAAATAAATTCTACAATGCTTGCCAAATTAGGCAGGAACAAACATCGAGATTTTTTCCAGGACAAATGCTACAGTTGCAGTATTGTTCTTCTGACTGATCTTGGTTACTTATCATCTCCTGGTATCTGTTTCTCTGATACAGTCCTACCGTTTCTCTGATACAGTCCTAAACAGTCGTGGGATTTGAAGACATACTGCAAATGCATTTGCAACTAGTAAGTGATGACATTTCTTTCTCAATATAATACTCGTTTCTCACTTATCTTCCAACCTCATTTACTACCATTCCAAATAAAGAAAATATAAAACAAGAGGAATGAAAGCCAAATTTCAAGAGAGACCACAAAAAATTCTGCAAAGAAACAAGCTAAATTGTCATCCAAAAATTAATAGAATAAGACAAGATGGTAACAAGTGCAAAGAAACCTGACAACCTAATTCGCACTTACATTGAAGACCCCAGTGCATAGAACTTGATGTACAACATATGCAAATCAATCAGTTTTCCTCTTAAAGTTTCATGTTAAAATGGAATTTGTAGTTGCTCAGCTTTTTATGTAGAGAAATACTAGGATTCAGCTCATCAGAGCTGTGTAGGTACCCTATTCCCAATCAGCTGCTTTTTTGCCACAGCAAAACAATGGATAAGAACTCATGAATTTCTTTTCTATGCAGTGTCCGGGTATAAACAAATGTGTCCACCATTCTGCACCTAAGTATCACTAAAACTGCCTAAGTCCAAAATTCAGATCCCTAATAGATTTTTCTTCCAAGGTTTTGTCTAATCTGCCTGTGGAAGAGACCACACTGTAGCAGGTACCTACTGCAGCCCATGGAGCAAATGGATATTCCTGAAGGAAAAGTGGCCTGTGGAGAGCCCATGCTGGAATAGACTTTTCTGAAGGACTGCAGCCCTTGGAGAGTCCACATCAGAGCAGAGGAAAACTGTGAGAGGAAAGACCCAGCAAAGAGAAACCACTAGGTACCAACTGTAACCTCCCACTCCTCACCCCCCTGGGCTGCTCGGTGCCAGAGAGGAGTCTGGAGTGAGCAAGTGAAGTTGGGCTTCGGAAAGGGGGAAGGAAAAGTGTTGTTTTAATGTCTGACTTTTTGTTTCTTGCTACCCTAGTTCATAATTAAATAATCATAGTTAAATACTTATTTTTGTTGGCAATAAATTAAATTAATTTTACCCAAGTCAAGCCTGTTTTTCCCATTATGGTAGCTGGAAAACAATCTCCCTGTATTTACTTCAACCCACGTGCTTTCTCATCTTTTCTTTTCCTCCTGTCCCACTGAGGAGGGGGAGTGAGTAAGCAACAGGGTGGGAGTTTGGCTGTAAGCCAAGGCTAAGTCACTCACTCATGTGTGTCATGCTAAGACTGTTTTTCACCGTTATAACACATTACATTTATCTGTGTTTAATTTTATTTGACATTTTACTGCCTAGATAGTCTGGCCTCTAAGGTCCTTCTGAAAGTCTTCACAGTCTGTCCTCTTCCTAAGTGCCTCATGTAATGTTGGATCATCATCATTCACATTATATTATCACCATACAGATCACCCCCCTTCTTTAGGTCATTTCTTAATATGTTAAACAGAATGAGTTCCAGGACAGACCCCTGCACAACTGCTGTGATGACCATCCTGAATTGCAAGAAATGACCTTTTTCTGTTATCCTATCTTTTAACCAAAGATTAATGCATGATAGGGTCTTCCCTCTTATACTTGATGTCCTTACAGCCTATGTGGAAGCCTTTGTTAAAATCTCGTGGAAAATTAAAATAGACAATGTGTTTCCTACTTTAACCCATATGTTTCTTGACCTCTTTAAACAATGCTTTCTACTGAAGCCGTGATGACTCTTCTCAAAAAAAAAAAAAAAAAAAAAATTCCAAGCGTCTACTAATTCTGTAATTTCTTAGTGTTGCTATTAATTTTCCCAGCAGAGATCTTAAGTTTAAAGGACTGTTAGTCCCTGAGCACATCTGAAAACTTTCTAAGCACTGGTATCTCATCTCCCATCTTTTTGTCTTCAGATACCATGCAGTTTTAAGCAAGAGGTTATATACTACTATTAGTAATGCATTTATTTCATCTGTGAATTCCTGTAGAACTCTAAAGGTAATACCATCTGGTCCTGGTAATTTGTTAGTGTTCATTATGTCTATTTGTATTACAACCTCTTCCACAGTTGCTTTCACAGATACTCAATGCTACAGTGATTAGAGGACTTCAGCAAAGCTTGGGAATCCCACGTTAAGTTCTGGTCCAGAAATATTTGCCCTGCCTAACTGGGCGCAATGCAGGAGATTTTTCTTACAAAACCACCATAGATTGGCACAAACACTATTGTGGACAGAGACTGTAATTCTTCCTTTAATTCAGTACAGTACTGGTGTCCCTGGTTGTGGGATATCTGGCTTTCATTCCATCCTTTGCTGGTCAGGATTAAAACCCAAACATCAAATATTTCAAAACCTATGTTTTAGGT
>NW_009213404.1:0-30390 GCF_000690835.1 Fulmarus glacialis | reverse complement strand
TGAAACTGCTAGACTTTACAGAACAACTAATATTCATTGGGTAAAAGACTCTATGATCCTCGTGATTAGGGTATTCACGTGGCAGGGGAGATGTGAGTTCCTGACATTCTAATGAATATTTACATGATTTTGTATGAAGTATTCACTGGAGCAGAAACAGCAAGTTGCCTAATCACTAACCTATAGAATCATAATTTTCTTGCCTTGCAGCTCAATTAATTTTTAATCGTGACTCATAAAGAGGAACGGCCTCAAGAGGGGGAACTGTCATCACGGAATGTCCTAGCACTTTGAGGGCTTACCTAATGTTAGTTTTCAAAGTCCCTCAAACACTGAAGAGATTTGAACCTGTTGCTCACACTTTCTCAGGATACTGGACAAAGAGGGAACATTGTTATCATCACCTCTTTTTTTCTCTGGTCATAATTTTTGGAAAAAGTTGTACGTTGTTAACAATTTTTGTGAGGAGGTTCAGCATTTGAATCAGAAATGGAAGAGGCCATTACAATCTCTGAGAGGACTACAGATTATTCCTCACTTTGCTTATGCCTTGGTTCCTGGCTGGACTTGGTGATTTCCCATTTTGTTTTCTAGCATTTCTGGTACAAAGTCTCTGTGTTTCTGTGTACCTCTGCCCATTTTATCCAGGAGGCATTTTAGAATATTTAGGAATCTGGGGAAATGGGAGCATCTCAAGACAGCATTGCTCTAGGTGAAACATGGCACATTTCTGGTACAAAGTCTCTGTGTTTCTGTGTACCTCTGCCCATTTTATCCAGGAGGCATTTTAGAATATTTAGGAATCTGGGGAAAAGGGAGCATCTCAAGATTTCTGAAAGACAGCATTGCTCTAGGTGGAACATGGCAAATGCCCCTCTCTGTGCTTTGTGGTGTTTCATTTTGGCTGCTCTGCTTGCCATTGTGAGGCTACTTCTAGCAACAGGCAGCAAAGGCAATGGAAAGCCTCACACAAAAAAGAAATTCACAAATGAACCTAAGTGGCCTTGGAGTAGGGATATTATCAAATGTGTTTCCTTCAGAAAACGTCAGCATGTTAATCTTAATCTGCAAGATGAAACACTTCAATCAAATTCACAGAAAAGAAAGGTGAGGAGGAGGGAGGAAAGAGAGAGATTGCAGCTTTTCAGCCTGATATGAACTAGGACAAAGTTTAGAAAAACTGTTTTCGTCATTTCAGCTCACCTGTCCTCAAGATTACAAGTCTAATACACTCACAATAAAGGGGAGAAAAATTAAATGGAAGCTACTCTGTGGCTTTTAGGTCTGAAATTCTGTAGTTCAGTCCTTCTGCGTTATCTACACTGCCAAATTTGAATCCAAAGCTTTGATTTAGGCCTATTCCTTATCTGCACTTTTTTTTTTTTTAAACAAGAGGTGGTGTAATTCCCTTTCATGGGGCAGGCTTTTCTCACACTGGTGCTTCATTGGTGATACCAAAACCAGAGTCCTGCTATGCTGTAACCATAAACTAGAGACTTCACTGTGATTTGAGATACTGTAATGAACTGAATTAAAGCAGCAGAGGGAATTCAGAAGTTGGCTGACTACAGAGAGCCTGTTCATGTGACTGTTAATGTATTTATACTTGTATTAATTGCCTTGTCTGGCAAATGCTGTTCACCTAGATGATCTGTCATCTAGACACCTGTACCCTCTTGTTGCAGCGATGTCTAGGCAGTGCCTATGGGTGTCAAGATTATGAACTTGTGCTCTTATTAACGTGATTTTGCATTCAGCCTTATGTTTAATCACATGTAAATTAACATAGTGCTCCCTGGCACACCTAGTGCTTATTTCCAACGGCACCCTTGTGACAGGTGCACCCGCCCTGACGAGAGACTGGGGGCATTAAGACCGCAGCGTCCTCACTTTTCGCCCCCTTACTTTTGTGCCTTTACGGTGGTGAGTGCCGACCGTCACATACACATCTTTGGGTCAAGTATACACCTCAGGCGAGGAGTAAGAAAGTTAAGACCCCCAGGCAATCAGAGTTGCCCTGCCGGAGGGCAAGTTGAGTTGGTCCTCCTCGGAGCAGCGGGTCTGCAGTCGGGGACTCTTCCCTTGGGTCGTGACGCCGTCCAAGGAAACTCCTTGAGGTAGAGAGCCCTCATCTTACAGGTGAGTGATTGTGCACATTTTGGATCCTCATTTCTAAAGCCAGCCATACAGTATTAGTTCCCTGTACACCATGCTGAACCTGTGGTTTACTGATGTTGTCAGTGTTGAACGATTTTGATGAGCTTAATTTCTAGCTAGTTTTCTGCTAAAAAACTTTGGTTTAAATAAAGTTGATTTTTTTCTATCATCTGCCTAATTTGATTTTGTGAGCCTCCACAACAACCTTCTCACTGTCAAAGTAGGGTGTCATCTGCCAAAGTAGGAAAGTAGTAGCACATGTACACATGTACAACTGTACAGAAACAGGACAGAAACAGAAAATTTGTTTATCACTGCAGACAGCATGTACCTGTTTTATCCCTCAGGATAAAACACCAGCACAAGTGGTTATTTCTGATGAGGAGAGGAGTAGTGAGAATAGCATGCTTACATAGACAGGATTTGGAGGGTCTTTCCTCTTTTACTGTAACAAAGATGAGAAACTTGGTCAGTCTTCTGCTCTCACAGCTTCAATAAATGGTTAATTATCTTCAATAATGTTAAGCACAAGACAAAATGTAAGGGGAAAAAAAACCCCAAAAGCACAACAAGGGTTTACATCTGAGACTTCGTGGAGAGAAAGGTTCAATGGCTGTAATTCGGTTTGCTCCTGGATTCATTTTGCCCTGTGTGACGCTGAGCAAGGCATCTGACATAAGACCCAAAAGACCTCAAGCCAAAAAATGAGATTCAAACTGGACTTTGGCCCATAATTTCAAATTTTAAATCTTGAAAAGTACTGCTCTATCTCAGGCTACGTTCCAGCATATTTTGTATTTTAAGCATAACTTTTCCATTTGTTCACCTACTTCTGAAAGCAGTGAGCAGCCCAGCACCTGACTCATGTCCAAGCCTATACCAAGTTTCCAAAGGAGGCTTTCCACTGCCCGAGTTGCTCAAGGAGCCCCATGTTGCAACTATTGTGAGCCCATGTATGAAATGTGCTTATCGGTTCCCATGTGCCCCAGAAAATGTAGTGGTGCCTGCTTTTCCAGGGCAAACTCACTGACATGATGGGAATGCTTTCATGCAGCAGATTAACAGCCAGCAGAACTTTGGAAGATCTGTGTTCAGTTCTTTCCTCTGCTTAACAGGACTTAACTCCCCACCTCTTGTGTTTTTGGCAAGTTGCTTAGGCAACAGATTCAAGGCTGCTTAGAGGGAGGGCAGGATGCATCAGCAGTGCCAGATGAAAAGCCTTGAAGTGTGCAGAGAAAGAATTCAGAATTCACTGGGCTGGAAAGAGAACATGAAAACAAGGGCAGCTCTAGCAGAAAGGCCGGGGACCTCCTCTGGGAGGACAGGGAGGCTTCAGCTCCACTTCCCAGTTGTGTTTTTCCCAGTTGTGATTTCATGTAAAATGCATAATGTCCTAGCAGCAGGGAATGGGACCTCAGTCTGTTTCTGCCCCCAGTCACCGATGACTGCTATAAGCACTAGACTGCTCCATGAAGTGGGAATTAAAATGACCCTTGGGGTAGCTGGGGCAATCCTCCCTCTTAAATGCTGTATTAAACCCACTAGTGTCTTCAGGTATTGGAATTAAGACCATCAGCAAAAGTTATCTCCTCTACATTTTTTTCTTCCCCCCAACACATGCTGCCTTTAACCAAGTCCTGGAAAAAATATTATCCATATTTATCATCTCCAGACTTTCTTTTTCCAAGTCACTCTAGCAGAATCTACAGAAGGTTCACAGAGAAGACACAGCTGGTATCTCAGCTGCCTGATTCCTAAATGGACTGAGCCAAAGACAGAGCAGCCTGCCAGCTCTCTGGAGCCAGAACTGCCTTCCTGTTCACAATCAGATTTATGCAAATACCCTGGTACTGGTCTAAAAATACCTGGATTTAGTCAGGAGAGGCATAGAGGGCTCATACCCTGCTCTCCTATCTCATTATAGTCCCCTGCATCACGTGTCATGGCTGGAACCACACAGTTAAACCAGGGCTATGTTATCCCCCAGGCACAGGCTTATTTTCTGACAAGAAATAAAACCCAAACAACCCAACAAAACCACAGGTGCTCTGTCAGAGAGGAAGAATTTCACTCTTCGCTTATTTTTCACAAGCGTACTCTGAGTTTGTGACCACAGTCAGTTGAGAGGGATCAATGAACTGATACAGGGTAGGAAACACACTGTGCTTCTGTTTCCTGAGAGATAATCAATAGTGCCGGATAGAAATACTGAGACATGTACAGAAACTGAACTGCATCTCCTAGGAGATGAATAGCTCGCTATATCTCTGGTCAGTCATAAATAATTTTAGTAAATAGACTGATAATTAGATTTAAATTATTAATTTTTGAGGGACATAAGGGATCAGACTAAAATATTCGTGTCTGCCTTTGGTATTTTTTCAGTAACTGTCTGGGGGAAAACATGAAAACTGTTCCATAGGATGATTCAAGGGGCTTATTGTTGATCTTTATATAAGCTGTAGGTTGCTTGCTAACTTGGATTATGTGCTTTCCATCTTGCAATTAATCTACAAGTTTTTGGTCTTTCGCTGAATTTACAGGAAGAAAATTCGAAGGCTTGTGTCAGATAATAATGTTTGTAATATTAAATCAAATTATGTTTCTTTGTGCCAAAGAAATTAAGTTATGCTTAGCTCGCTTTGTCTCCATAAATTAGTAAACAAGCTGCAGACCTGGATATTAGGAGAAAACAAGATTATGTTCCACTCACCAATCTCTAGAAGAGATGATCAAGAATGAGGAACAACATCTGTGTCTCTCCCTTGCTGACAGGCTTATAAGTGTAGAGGGCAATGGGCAACGCTACAGGCAGCTCCCAAAAAATACTTATGCACTGATAATATAACTTAGAAACCTATTTCCAAGCTATAGGTCAAGGAAAAATCTCTGACCAAATGCTACAAGCTGCAGACATCTACAATTCCACAGGTGAAATTATTTAGTTGTACAAAGGTGCATTTGAAGTTCACTATCTGGGGTTCCTTATCAAAATTCACTAAAAGAACTCATCTCTTAAGTCATTCAAAACATGTAAAAATCAATGAATTCTTCATAAAGCATAATGACCACACTAATTTTAGGAGGTTGTGGGCGGTGTTTCTTTTACAGAGCACATAACTGGTTGTTAGATCTGAAACTTACACTGAAGGTTCCTTCATCCAAGCAGAATGCCCTTATTGCTTGGATATAAATACACAATTCTGTGATCAACCTGGACATTAATTGTTACCCCACGGCAGGTAGGGGAGGAGCTGTGACCAGAAGAGTGTTTCTAAACTTCAGCACCTCCCAAAGCAACTCCTGAGGCAGTGAAATTTAGGGGTTGCTCCAGATCTCTCTTCATGCTGACACCGAAAGCCAGCTCTATGTCACACATCTTCCAGAACGTGTTATTTGGCTGCCTATCAATTTGCCTACTTCCAGGGGAGGAGCTGTGACCAGAAGAGTGTTTCTAAACTTCAGCACCTCCCAACGCAACTCCTGAGGCAGTAAATTTAGGGGTTGCTCCAGATGTCTCTTCATGCTGACACCGAAAGCCAGCTCTATGTCACACATCTTCCAGAACGTGTTATTTGGCTGCCTATCAAGAGTAAGGAAACCCCCCTACTTCCCATGGATTGCACCTCCTTAATTTTTAATGCGATCATGACAGTGCGGTGAGGGAGTCCACAAACTCCTATTTACATGGCAAATGACAGCTTTGCCTATTCTGAACCTAACAACTATCTACAGTGCAACTTTTAATAAACAAAAAGTTAAGCGGGCACCTCTCTCATCTGCGTTCACCCAAAAACATTGGCTCTTGTCCTATATGCAGTTTCCTGTACCGTCACCAAAGTAATATCATTTTTGCACCACCGGTTTTGGTCATTCCCCTGGAGCGGACTTATCGAGGCAGTTTGCATAATCATCCGGATTTCTTTGCTAGATACAACACAGAAACCAGCATGCATTTCTGTAAGATGTATTGAAGAGTTTCCTGCTGTTCTATGAAGTAGTTTATTATTGCCAGAGCACCATAAGTGAACAGAAAGCCTTGCAAACACATACAGAGACATAGTGCCTGCTGAGAGAAATTTACAGTGTAGTTCAGCCAAGTGATAAGAAATCAGGTATAAGAACTCGCGTTCTATACACCAGGCAAAACTCAACACTTTCTTTGTTTATCTTTTCTTTTTTTAATGGCATATTACAGTTCTGCCCATCTTTTTTTGTTTGCCTCCTATTATTTTTTTTTCCTTTAAGAAGGTGATGAAATCTGATGAGGAAGAGAGAGCCATACATTTACATCATGAAATAAAATTCACCTCCCCTTTCCTCCCGTATTTCCTGACTTCTCCATAGAAAAGGACTGTGAAAAGATACTTGGAAATGCTTTTACCTGATTTCCATGCAGCAGAATTTCTGAACTTTTCATTTTGAAATTCTACAGCATCATGCCCTACACATCCCACACCATCTGTTCCCTTCTTGTTGCATACATAAACTCCTCAGATCTGTGAGAAGATTAATACAATTTAAGAGAAAGAGAGAGTTGCAGAGCAATCTCCTAAATGCTGAGAGAGAAATGCAAGACTTCAGTTCTGATTAGAAAGGTTTGATCATTCGTATCTGTGATTGATTGGCTCTGCTCTCAATGTATGTTTTAGCTTTAAGGAGAATCAAGTGATTCAGTTAAGCAATACAACTGGGGACACTAACTTCACAGAAAAATGCAGTCTGCCTTTTTCAATGTTTCAGCTATCAAATTCTCTTACAGTGAAGTAAGTAGTTTGCTTAAAGTGAAGTTAACTAAACTGCATAGGGCATAAATTGAGGAGCTATTGGGTTTATAGGGTAGAATCAATCTCTTTTTTTCAAGTATGGACCTTAATCTATACTTATTATTTCGAACTACCTATAGACATTTATACTTAAACATCTGAAAAACGAGGCCTCAGTGAGCAAGTGTGGGAGTTCAGGTTTGGCAGGTGAAGCCTCCAACTCATAACCCAAATTCACATTGTTGTTAGCCTATAACTTCTAGTAATTCATTGACCTCTAAGAAAAATCTTGCAGCATCACCCTACAAAAATTCACACGACACTGAGCAAGGTCTGACGATAGGGACTGCAATGTTTGCTGTACATCTTTTCTAGTAAACCCAAAGTACCTAAGTCCAGGAATTTAATCTGTAATTCAGGCTCAGAGTTTATACCAGCTGGAGCAGTACAGTATTGAGCTGCCTCAGATAACACAGGGTGAACTCTCTCTAAAAGTGTAAGCTCTGAAAGTGGAAGCTGAAAGGCAAAGCTAATGAGCTCAGGCCCAGTGAAACACTACACCCCTTTTCAGACCCAAGCTATTACCTCCACATAGTGTACACTCTCCATATAGACCCGTCGACTCTCTTGGAGTCACTTTGGGCACCTGTAACAGGGAAGTGACCATACGGCGTCGGTGCACTGTTGGCAGGCAGGAATCGTCATCCTATTTCCAGCTGGGTCAGTGGCATGTCTCTGAAAAAGAAATTGGGAACTCGGGGCAAGCACAAGAGATGTCAGTGGGATCGTGGCAGCGTAATCTGCTCCAGTAGGAAACTCTTTTGGCTGTCTGTATGAACCTTTATTTATGGGAAACTCTAGGAAGAGTTGGTAGGGCATCCATAGTCCCCCTTTGCTCTTTGAGCCATTTTGGTGTGCATAGCAGAAGGCTTATGCTTTTAAGGATAGAAGACCACATTTTCTTCTCACAACTGTTTTTCAGATGTGTAATTATAGTTATTTCAATGAAGTAGTTCCTGGCTGATTTCTGAGTAGGTGAAAGAGAGAAGCAGCCTTGCCAAATGCAAGAACACTGAAAATTTTCAGGAAGTGGATTGTATTACTGCCTGATCAAAGAGACTGCTGAGCACCCTTGTACAAGTCTTATCTTATTTGAATTTTACAGAAAGGGATATCACACCTTTTTATAATATGCTTTGAGATGTACTGATGAAAACAGCTCTTTAAGAGCTAAGTGGCATTGCTATGATACTACAAGTGGACCACATGCAGCAACAAATCCTAGTCTCTTGAATTTGAAAGGTCGTATTCAATCACTTTGTTTTTCTGTCTCGTTGTACTATGTATATTGTATTGTTTGCTTATTCAAGAGTAGAGCCATGCTGAGATTGTTTCCTGCAGAAATACTCTCCTGTTCAGAATACCTCTGAGAAATTTAAAGATATTTGGCTAACTATCTACCTGTCTGCCTCTCTGTGTCTGTCTTTCTGTATAGGAATAGCTTACGACTGTGGCACCTGAAATCTGGACTTTCTTGCTGTATATTGCTACTTGTATCTGACTTCTTCCTTTTAATGCAGAGCAGAAGCCCTAAAATACCTGAAACAGGCTGTTCTTATGGTTGTCATGGGGCAAACAGAAAATGAACTTAAATTGAAAACCAGCTATCTGGAGATTAACAGATTAACTTCACCCTCAAAGAAGTTCAGAAAAATTAAATCATTTTATTTTGGGCTAATCTGGATAAGCCAGAACTCCTGTCAGAACAGTTAGGGGCACTCACTGAGTCCAAAAAGAGTACCATAGCTGTTTTAACAGGTGACCGCACAGTGACAAATGTTCACTCACAACATAAATGGCCTCACCCTTTATCTTTATTTTGACAGGGCAACTGCAGTTGTAATATCCTTTAATACTTCCACTTAATTGACCTAAATGGTACAAAATGTTCTACACAGATGAGGTAGCATAAAGGAATATTTTGCTCTAGAACCAAAACCCGCAAAGTTTGGATCTCTCCTCTCCATTATTAGATGTGTCATTCAAAGCATTTCACAAATTTCAAATTTGCTCCCATTAAAACTTCAGCAGTTCTGTTATTCCTGCCAAAACACTGTGATCTTTTTATTTTTTTCCCTTGCCTTTCTCTCTCTTTCTCAGTTGCTGTGTCATAACATTGGAAATGGAATGATTTTATTCATGGGCTGGATTAACAGCCATGTGTACAAAGAAGAGAAACAAAACCTTCTCCCTAAATAAACAGGAAGATCCGAAACCATCTGCACATTCAAATCCCAGGGAAGCACAACAGTAGCAAATGAAGGCTAATCTAATAAGAACAATATTGATTCTTGAATGTTACTTCTATTATTATTAGATTAATATTTGGGAAGAACTCCTCTCTTAACATTTCCCTGAAGTACTAAAAACAATGATCACATTACTCTGGAACTCAAGCTTCAAAGAATTTGAAATTCAGCTAGAGCTGTTCCAGTGAGAGCATAAAAATCCATTTACTTCACATCCTCTTAAATCCTCTTAGTGCTTTAACAGATTAGTGTGTAAGGGGGAAACAACAGTTTTTATTTTAATTGAACTGGATGTTAGTTTTCTCAGCTAGGTTTGATGAAGAGGTGAATTCTCAGGATGGAGTGGTGAGAGATTTCATTCAATTGTAGCCACACCTCTTAATGGTTTGACAAGTGCAGGGAAGGACACTTTATTTTTATGAATGCTACATTTTGCCACCTCCTAAATGAAGCTTGGGGTACTATATTAACATTGGCTTTGTCATAGTGATTATTTTGGCTGGGGAGAATTTGTGTACGGATTAACAGAGTTACTCAGTTTGGAGAATGCTTGGTCTACAGGCACCCTTGTCCCACCAGCATTGGGAAAACAGAAGCATTGGTAAAGTGTAGATGGCATCCCTGGAAATGCTTATACAACAAGCTGTGCCTGTCTGTCTTGTGTGTCCCTTGGTGGGTCAAACATAACCTCAGACTCAGTGTGCCTGAGCTTAGTGTTAACTGATGGATGTGCTCAATCACTAGAGTTTCACTCTTGATCATGAAAGGTTCACAGAACACAAGGTCCAGTGCTCAGCTTTTGGTAATAATAAAGTACATTTCAATTCACATTGTTCATCTCTATCTGTGCAGAGTCCAAGAAACATTACTCTATGTAATGATCAAAGTGTTTCTTCTGTCCTTTACGGCTGTTCATTAGAAAAGGCATGTTTGACTCATTAGAATATAAATATATACATCAAAGACTTTGGATTCAATAGAATTAAGGAAGTGTCGTTTCTTTTTTTTTTTCCTTCTTTTTAAAAAACTAAGAATTGATATATAAAAAGTAACAAAATAAAAATTACCGATATTTAGGAAAGTCTTTTTCCACAGAAATTCAATTCACTCCCTATTTCAACAGCAGTAGCCAGCAGTCTTTAGCAGATTACAGTTGCTCAACAATGTTTCTTATTGTCTGATTATAGTTTCTCAACAATGTTTTCTATTGCTTTCTTGGGATCTATGAAGCTAAGGTTCAAATATACTTGCTTACTTGGCTTATTTTGCATGGCTTTCACATCTACCTTCAGTAATGCAAAAGGTAAGTGTTTAAAAACAATTTATCATAACTTACTTTATATGCTGTGGACAGAGATAGATGTCATACCATGTAGCATGATTTAGACAGAAAACATGACTTTCAAATGGGTCAAGCTGCATGGGAAATTACCCCTTTCTCCACCCCTTAGTAAAGTAAATTTATTTCTTCAGATTCCCATCTGGAAGAAATGCAAAACACTGATTACTCTGCTTTTCTGAATAATCTGAAATCCATGAAAAACAGAAGAATGATGTCCCTCAATGTTGCATTTAGATTCCGGCATCACCTTGTCAAGAAATACGCAAGTATCTCATCTTATGAAGATGTATCAAAAAGAGACATTTAAATCAATAGTGCTATTTAGGACTTTTGAGAATGAAAGATAAAGTACATCTGTATATAGATAAGGACATTTGAATATAGCCTTTTTGCTTCTATTGAAAGGGAAGAACAGGTACAAAGCAGAGAAAGGGTATGTCTTGGTTTAAAAAAAAAAAGACCAAAAAAGAAAGGTAGCACAAGCAGGAAAGTAAGCTCTCCTAACAGTTCAGGGAAGCCGCAAAAAAGTGTCATCCCCCAGAAACCAATTAATTGAAAACTGGGTGACCTTTAGATTCTCTGCAGAGTGTTAAGAGGGTCTGGCGTACTGCCATGATTATGAGTCGCTCCAGTCCTATCGGTATAATTACTGCAACCACCAGGCAAATCATCTCAAACCTTTTACTGATCTCTTGCCTGAAACAATAATCCTCCAGCCGCCCACCAGCAGCAGATTTTGAGAAGTGTATCACCAGTCTCCAGCTTTCATCTAAACTGGCTCAGTAGTTTGACTACAGCCTTCCTACGATCCCCTAGTGAACCGGTAATGATAGGCAATTCAAACCCCAGCAAATAAATTACTTTTAATCAGATGAAAATTCAGCATTGTTGCAACTCAGAGAAATGAAGACTCAGCAGTTCTGTAGGGAGATGTTGGCTATGATGCCTTTTGCTCTAGGACATTTGCTATCCTGGTGGGGTTTCCATTTGGCAAGACTGAAGGACTAGCAAATTCATCCTCACAGGACTATTGCACATGTCCATCATTTGCCAACTATCCCTGCCTACAGGCAGAAATGCACGCTATCACTGGGTCCACATTTGAACAAGATGTATTTGTTCTGGGAACAATTGCTATTTCCAGACATGCAAAACAATCTGTCTATACCAGTAGATTCAGAAAAAAAAATGTGCAGTTGTTGACTGGCCTCTCCAATGATTATTCAGGGGCCTAAACTGACCCTGTATGTTCACCTAAATCGTAAGCTCACTTGGCTGTATCTTTGGGATACAATTAATAAGGGATAATTGAATAACAGTGTTTAAATCTAATAGTTAACACTCAAGTATTTTTGGTAGACATGAAACTTGTCCATTGCCTCTCAAATGCATCTGTATGAACAAGAAAAACAGGGGGCATGAGAGGTGTCTCATCCTTCCTCCTTACCTCCCCCAGGAAAAATCTGCCCAAAACTGAGAATCTCCCAGGTGCCAGACTGCCTTGCTGAATGGCTGTTATTAACTAGGCAGTTGTTTTAGAAGGAATAAGTGGATGCTTGAATATAACACAATTAATACAGTCAATTTGCTTACTAGTTCCAAATTTGACATTATACCTACTTTATGTATGAATTATTGCCAGTCATATCCACTGGTGAAAGGGGAGCATAGTGGTCAGAAATACTCTGTGCCACAGGATGTAAACCCATCCGTATCTCATGCAGAACAAAGGGACAGAGTTTCTATCCCACTACATCAACGGGGTTTCAGTGATCTCAATTTCAGCATGTTTCTGGCCTTTGCAAACTAAGGACTTAGATGGTTTCTAATTTGGAGCGTGCAAAATAATAACAATAATAATACTAAAAAATAATTCCCTCCCTTTAAGGGAGGTAGAAAAATCTCATTTGTTAGAGCCTTGGAGATAAATTTTAGTCCCAAACAGTGAATCATTACCCCAGGTTCTGGTAAACAAATCACAAAGCCAGCAAAACCTGACCATTTAGATTAATGAAAATGGTTTCATTTTTATTTTCAAACAGAAACAAACAAAATCAGAAGAAACAAAGCTTGAGGTTTTTTGGTGTGTTTACAGCCTTTTGAATTCAGAAACAAACAAACCCAAAGCTCTCAAGGCTGAGGCATGTGCAATTTATTCTGTTTCTTCAACCACAAAGGGATCCTTTTCTGCCTTCCAGCTTGAAAACCTTGTGGTCATGAGTCTCGGCACATCTTCTTCTTCAGTCTTGACATTTTCTGTTTTAGCCTGAGGAACTAAAGCAGGGTGAAGTCGTTTAGGGTTTGCACTACAGAACCAGGTAAATGGCTAGTTTCATTTGTTTTCTTCTAAACTGACAGGGACTTCAGGCATTTTAAAGCAGAAGGTGCTGTTGCCTGATAGTCACTTCTGATATTCTGGTTATACCTGTTTATTATTTATTTCTTTTCCTCCAGCAATGTCTTCTACTTTATGTCGTACCTCAAATTCACACTTGTTCATGTCTTTGAAGAGAGACTCAGTAGTTGGTGTGGGATTTTTTTTGGCGGGGTGGGGAATGGATCATGTCCTCTGAGTGGGATTCTCTTATTTATATATGCACACACACATTCATGTACAACCACATGCATGCATATCCACAGTTAATTTAAAATAAGAACTGGAAGTACAAATTGCTTGTCTTAACATAATTTAAGAATAGACCACCTAATTATCCATGGTAAGCATTGTCTGGAAATTACACAAAGAATAAAGCATGTATCTAAAATGAACTCTCTTTATATAGTAATATTTACATTTTTCTCAGAAGAAACTAAAGAAAAAATGATCCATTTTGATATAGTGAAAAATATATGCAACATCAATAAAATTGTCAAAGACCTTGACTCTCTTTATTCAGTTATTTCACTGAAAATAGTCAGGACTAATTTCTTCTCATTCTGTCATGGCCCAGGTGTGTAAATAATACATGACCAAGATCCAAAATGAGCATCCTGTACATACAGCATCTATTTTGCTGTTGGATTTCCTCTGGCAATGTGAGCAATGCCATTTGCAAACACTGCTGCCTGGGACATGTTTTTCTGAAGCACGAACCAAATGAGCCACATCAGCAAATGGGTCACATGAGGGTGGTGGGGGAATTCACCTGATCCCCTGCCTGGTGATGTGGTCTAGAAAGCGAAAGCTGGTGAGGCAGGAATGTGTATGAACAGAACACGCAAAATTGTCTAAGGTTTTTGCCCCCAAATGGCTAACCCTAAAAGGGAAGACAACCATCAGGCAGATTAAACAGAAATTAAACCAGGAAATTATGAAGACACTTTTGAAATAAGGAGGAGTCAGCCTGAAAAGAGAAATTAAAGATGGAGCAGCCTGCCCTGGCTTGTGGGGTGCAGCATGTAGGGACCCCACTTCAGCATGCAGATGTGACCCCAAGGGGCCTTTCTCACTGTTTGGAAATTTATAGATATTAATTACCACTCTGTAAGTGACTAGGATTGTGGTTTATCTGCCGTATTGCTGATATTGATGCCAGATGTATCATTTACTGATTGTCTGTTAATTACATGTTGTTAATCAATCAGTAAACCACTTTGATCCTGATGTGATTGAAGTCATACGAGTGAGCAGTTTTTTCCCTGTGACACTGATCCATAAAAGGAGGAATCATAGAATGATAAAATAGTTTGTGTTGGAAGGAACCTTTAAAGGCCATCTAGTCCAACCCCCCTTGCCATCTTCAACTACATCAGGCTGCTCAGAGCCCCGTCCAACCTGACCTTGAATGTTTCCAGGGAAGGGGCATCAACAACTTCTCTGGGCAACCTGTGCCACTGTTTCATCACCCTCATTGTAAAAAATTTCTTCCTTATGTTTAGTCTGAATCTACCTTCTTTTAGTTTAAAACCATTACCCCTTGTCCTATCGCAACAGGCGATATTAATATTAAACTGGGATGCTAACTGAGAAAATTAGTCTCCCAGTAGTTAATAGGACATCATGCTTCTAGGTGGAGATTTATGTCCCATACTGGCTGTGTGACCACCATGACTATGGAAAGAGTCTACGGAAACCAAGTCTTTAGAAAAGTGCCTAAAATCAGGTGACTAAACCAGTGCTGGAGTGTATGTCTTAGGCTGGCCTTTTTCTGGGCTGGAGAAAGGTGTTATCCTCTAATTGGGATCCACTACTTAATTGAGAAAGGTCATCTATTTGAAGACAACTACAGGCAGTCTTCATTTGTTGAACAGTTCAGTAGTCAGAGGCTTTGATTAGAAGTTGAGAAAACTTGGATCCCAAATCTACCTAAGAATATTTTGACATATTATTTTATGCAAATTACTTGATTACCAAAACTCTGGAGTCCCCTATGGCTGGTACACACTTTATTAACCCCTATACTAATGAATTAAACAATGCTTAGGAATGACTGTATGTATGCTTAAATTGTTTGTCTCTGGCGCTGCTTTGGCTCATAGGTAGCTTGTGTGGAGACGTGCAGTTTGGGAGGGGTAAGAGGATTTATTAGTACACCTTATTGTGAGAGAATAATCCCAGCTACATTTAGTTTGTTATCACGACATGCCCATAATCTGTCTGCCCAATCTGAGCTATCTCATTTGCAAAGAATGATCAGTTGTTGGCTGGAGTACAGTAAAGGAAAATTGGACATTGTGTTGCATTGTGGAATACTATCAACCTACAAAAGTTATGGCTCCACTGAGTAGATCTGTATTATATAGCAAGTATTCAGTGTCTCAGGCTCTGCAGGTGCATATTCCATTTTACCAGATCACCTTCTTGAGCAAGCTAATGCTTACTAAAAAAGTAGTGAGACTCTGAAAATTCAATAGTCTGAACAGAGGTAAAGTGAATCAGATGTGATCACTGCTGTCAAAGCCACCTGCTAGACACATCTTCTGTTGAGATTGTGGACAAATGATACCTGCTAAACACATCTGTTGAGACTGAGAGCAACACAAATCCAGCATTGTGACAGTATAAACAAAGTAGTTAAGCAGGGGCTAACGCTTATTGATAATTCTACTTTGGTAAAGGTAATTTGTAACTATAAGTGATGAAGATTTGGGATTTTTTTGCCTAAAAGAGATCCTACAATAAGCTTGGCACTTTACAGACGTATAGGTAGACTCATCCCTGCCTTGGCAGTTTCCCAAGAGACAGAAATATTAAGGGACCAGGACAAGGTAGCAAGTCAACCAGATACAAATCAGTGAGATAGCCTGTAAACAGCACGACAGCAGTGGGGCTTTTGAGTCGAGAATTAAACCCGAAGAGCCACAACCCCCCAAAAAAAGTCAGCAGCATGTTTAGCACTAACTAGCAATCCTGTTGACATTTTACTGACCCCCCTGTTGGGACCAAAGATGATGAGAACTGAATGCGCACGGTGACTAAACGATCTTTTTTCTTCTGGCAAATCAGCAGGGGATCGAAAGGGAAATTTGCTGACTGCTTTCTATTTTCTGTGGCTAAATCCAGGGCTTCTCATGCTGCCTCCCACCGTGAATATAAATTCATTTGAAAAACAAACAAAATAGAAGAGGGAAAAATAGGCTCTTAATGCAAATTGCCTAGTACTAAGCAAATAAAGAGGCTAATAATAAGTGATAGCAATACAGACTCATGCCTTTGTCAAGAGATATGAGAGTCTTATTTGGTATCATTCACAGTTACAAATTAAAGACATTATAGGCATTTCTTTTTCTTTTGTGTGACTGTGGATTATTAATCTTTACTCTTTTATGTTCATTTTCAGGTCAGCAAATTCTTTCATCTTCTTTGGACATCATATAATAAGGCCAGCTACTGACTCGGAGCTTTTTGAAAAGTCTTGTCTTCATCTCTCTTTCTTCCTTCCACCTAAGTTCCTTCTTACAGTTCCCACATCCTAGGTCAAGAGTTAATGATTTAGGGTAAAATTGCTTTTAGTTTTAGGAAGTGAAAATCTCACTGAGGTTTCTGGGATGTTCATCCTTGTAACACAGAACCTGTAACACATACCCTATTGTGTACCTGAGAGGTTCTGTGTCGGTGAACCATCATCCTATTAATCACAAGACACAAAATGCTCCTGTCTCACAAACATAAAAATGAGACAGAAAGTAGGCTTAGACTAATGACCAAATTACAGCTATTTGATGAGTTACCATTCATCAGCTGAGCTGTAGTAAGTGATTGTGTGTACATGTATTCTTAGGCCATGGCATACGTGAGATAATATATATTATTTCTGGTTTGAGGACATGAGAGCACCTTCAGAGGGGGTTACTATAGCTCAGATGAGACATGATAACTCACTGAATAGCAGTAATTAATGGTTACTATTAGTCTGGTCTAGACAGCTAAGGTATTACAAAGACACGTTTTGAAGAACATGGGGATTCACAAAGGAGTAGTAGGCAGCCACACATGGGAATTTGTAGAAGAGGTTCTGTGTTAGACATTGGGACAAGCAGGATGTTAACATACTGAATGAATTTATTTCCTATGTTAGGTACAGCGTACCGGATATTAATTGGAAAAATTTCTTTTGCTGTGAATAAGAAGTAATTCTGAAAAGTACAGGTCAAAAAATAATAAATCATTCCATACTTTTCTGTGCAATGCCATATAAGTTAATGGATGGGACTTAATTTTGCTCAGGTCCGGTACATTGCTGAGAGGTAGAATAAAATTTACATTTGAAATCTCTGTTTTGCAACAACAGCAATTTCTATACAGAGGCTTATTAACTGTTTTCTCTTGTTTGTCTATCAATAGGTACATTAGAGTCTAAGTGCCCAGATAATCTGTTGGTCACACTTCATATGCATGAGAGAAAATATTTCTGACTGATGAAGTAATCCTAGCTGTGATTTGTCTATAATAGTGCTTTACTCAAAAAGCCAAAGGGCTATTTCAAAGAACAGCATTTTCCCTTTCAAGCATTTTCTCTCTCCTCAATTCAAATACTTCAGCTGAGTGTAAACAAGCCAGAATTGCATAAGAAAGAGTGATCTATTCCTGCCCCAAATCTGTTAAAAATTAAAAGTGCAGAAGAAAATAGATGAATGCCATCAATAAGGCCACTGGCAGCAGACATGGCTTTTAAAGTGCTGAGGTTCTGTGGTCAGACATGTTTCTTTTGAAATGCATAGTGTTTTATGGATTATAATCAGGTCTTGGACAGGCAGACAGTTTGTAGACATCTAATATTCAAAAGGACATCACCTTAGGAAGTATTAAGCAGGAACACAAAGGAAATACAAAATCACATAGCCCAGAGGACAAAGTATGTTTTTCAACATGGATACTTGGGGATACTAAACGAGTAACCAGTTTTTAATAAGAGTCCTAAGATGTTTTCTTAATGACCGGTAGAGGCATCCCCGTGACTATTCACATCTTCAGTTCCTTTCACTGTGTTTCATGCAGCCCTTCATATTACCAAAGCCTTACCCTATTTGTCTCAAGCAATTATTCTGAATCTAAATCCTAGCTTCTAATAGATGTCAGGTCAATTGATCTGCAGCACTGACAAAGCTGTACATTATGGAGATATCGGAATGAATATAATTTGCCGGTTATAGGCAGTGTAACTCATCGTTATATTCCAAATTATTATTTACTATGCCACTGTGCAAAGGAACCACAAAGCACAAATACAAAGTACTGTCACAAGTGCTCATCGTCTAAATAATCAAAGCAGGTTTCAAGAAAGGAATAACACAGACAAGCTCAGACAGACAGTCTAGGTTATGCCAGTAAATTAAATGGGGCCTGGCTACAGGTTTGTGCACTGAGAGACAAACATTCAGTCTATTTATTGCTCACAGGCAAGATTTTGGCCCATGACAAGAAACACCTTTTTGGAAATGCTTCAGAGAGAACGCAATTCCTGTGTGCAGTATGGACATGACAGCCTAAAGGGATTTGTGAAAGAGGGTTTAGACAAATGGGCATCAGCTCAGCCGTGCTTCCTGGCATCAAAACCAGACAACGTGTCTAATTCCTTGCCAAACAGCAGACACATCTACAAAGTCTAGCCAAAACTTCAAAATATTCTGAGACTGCTAAAAGGTCTTAGCTTTAGCTGTGCTTTGGCTTTTTCTTTGTGTGGAATCTTTGAGATGATTTTTCTCTGCAAGTTTTCCCTCAAGGCCTCATGATCTGAGAGAAATGGCACCATGTGGCCATTTTTGTCCCCATGCTGGAGAGGAGGATGGGGAAACAACAACTGTGGTGGATCTTTATCCAGGCCTTGGATACCCTGATTATTTCAACTGATATGCAGTCTGAAATCAGATTACATGGAATTAAAGAAACAGAGAAACTGAAAACTTTGGCAATAAAACTCCTTGATAATACAACTTTTGAAAT
Organism: Fulmarus glacialis; assembly: GCF_000690835.1. NCBI lineage: Eukaryota > Metazoa > Chordata > Aves > Procellariiformes > Procellariidae > Fulmarus > Fulmarus glacialis. The sequence continues at coordinate 11,433 of NW_009213404.1, read as the reverse complement.
GAAGGAGATCTGACCCTGAGGTGTGGCTGCTAATATCAGTCATACCTAAGGCAACAGCAAATGATGGATCCCTCAGGAAGGAAGAGGTGCCTCCTTGAATGCAACTGGCACATCACCCAGGGAGCTGACTACACAAAAAGAAACACTTCTCAGCGTTAAAATAGAGAAAATAAGTCAGAGGTAACCCGAGCGGAGAGCTGTCTCACAGTGAAGAGGAGCTATTTCTGAAAGATTATTCTGTCAGTACTTTCTCAAGGTCCTGTTGACTTTGCGTTTCTTTTCATAGATATTCTTATTCCTACACGTACAAATAGGATATAGCTGAGTCCTTATGCCTTTCACAAACAGAGGTTTGAAAGTATGTTAGCAATTCACTTTATCAAAATTTGTTTTTCTATTATGCAATTCATGCTTTATAATTAAAATCCGTGTGTCATGTAGACTAATCTCTCAAAGGAAATAAAAAGTGTCTTGACCGTAATGACCTACTATTTGCAACATTCACTTTTGAAATTCAAAGCTTGCTTTCTTTCCTTTATTGAAAACATTGATGGTGTATTTGAAGATACATCCAGATTAAATTTAAATAGTGAAGAAATTATTAATAGTCCAATTCCCTTAATAACAAGAGGAAGAAAATAGTGCTATCTGACATTAATTTTCAACTTAACTGATTACAAGAAATCTTGCAAATTTTATGAGTTTTACTCTAAAACAAAACAGGCAGATTTTAATGAGGCATCTCCTTCAGTAAGAGCTGTGCATTCAAAATATATTACAGAAGGAACTATTTCTGTAACAAAATTAAATTGATTTCCATTTAAAAATTATATCGAAGTGAAATGAAGTGAAGGATACCTTTCTCCTATAGTCTACTGAAACTTCAGTAGTTTGACATTTCCTGACTGATATAATTGCAAACATCCTCTTGGCGTGCAACACTTGGATCATGAATGTTTGAATCAATGTTATTTTCTAATACAGAATTGTTTAACTTTGGTCACACTGACATCAGTGGCAGCTCCCAAATCATGTCATTCCTGGCCAGTATCTGTCAAACTGTTAGGTAAGGGTCTCCTATAATGCAGGTTTTGCAGCACTCTCATACAACCTTTTCTTGTGCTTCAGTAACCACATCAGTAGAAATTTTATCTGAATTCCTAGATCTGCTTTCTTTTCATATTATACTATTATTGCTTGCCCTATCCACTACACTATGGAGAACATTATTTCTTTTTTTTTTTTTTTTTGCAGATGCCTTTATACATTTGTACAGTTATCTTGTTTCTCCTGAGTTTTGTATTCCCTCTTTTCTCAAGATTGAAAAACTACATTCTTTTCAGTCTTACATGGGGGTGATATTTCTTAGATTTCTAGAACCATTTTTGCTTCTCTTCTCTGGCCTCCTTCCAACTGCTCACAACTATTTTAAAGTATGTTGTGTAACACTGAGGAAAGCATTTCAGCTAAAGGCACTGAGTAGATTAGAAGGATTACTAAGATTACTACATATGTCTTGCAAGATACAATTTTTCCTTTCATCTGACCTAAATTTCTTTGGCTCTCATTCCTTCTTTTTCATTTTACAGATGGAAAACTCAGATACGGATAGATTGTGTGAATCACCCCGTTTCACACAGGAAATTCTGAGATCTGGGAACTGAGTACACATCTGCTAAGTCTGGAATTCAGCTCACAGAGAAATTTTATATTCCATAAACCATTTTCAGGGTTTCACACAGTATTGTTGCTCCCTAGCTCTCTTTATCTTTCAATAGTTTCATTGCTCTTTCTAGCCTTTTCACCACTGCCAAATACTTTCTCCATGTCTTGGCTTCAGCTCCAAAATCTCCCTTTTGTCTGTATTAAAATTCTTGGAATTTCTCTCACTGGTTACAAGAACCTCAAAATACAAAATAGCCTCACACATTACCTGTTTGATCTCCTTCTTTAGCTTTTGCCTATCTTAGGTGTCATTCTAAACAGAGATCCTCCTTTTGGGTATTTGGGAAGTACCTGCCATGTATTGAATGTTACTGCAAAGAGCAGAAGATATTTTCCCCATTTCATTGCCACCATCTGCCACTGTACAGGCATCGGCTCTAGTAGAGTTATTTTTGCTTGACATCAGTGCAAAAAATTTTAGGAAAGTTTATTTGTCGCTATCAACAAAGGGGAGCATCTGATAAACAATTTGCAATACAAGGTGGGCGTAAAAGACAAAGTTAGCGATTGTTATTAATCTAGTTATTGCACCTGCAAAAGCAAACAGGCAACGGGATTAAATTTGGGGTATTTTTTCAGCTTCAGAAATGCTTTCGTAACATGACCAGTGATGAAATTTCACTCAAATAGATAAATAGATACCTCAGTAAACTGTGAGGAAAAGATATTATGGAAAACATGAAAAATTTGATAGTAAGATTAGGTCATAATAAACATCCTTCAATTGGTAACGTAGGACCATCCCAGAATGAGAGAGATGGGAAATTTGGTGCAATACAGGGACCCCTTATCTGCTACTCCTGTTACGTAGGCTACAAGAGCACAGCACTGTTCATATAAACAGGGACCTGGCAGCGTACTTAACAAGTCAGTGATCAGAAACAACCAGTTTTAGAGAACAAAAAGTCTTCCCCCTACTCTGAAGTCTGATCTTCCAACATGCAGACAACTCTGCTCCTAATTCAATGTTTTTTTAAAATTGTGGAGAAGCTTTGAACCTATGAGTCTCATTTGACTTCCTCCAGATTATTCTTCTTCTAAGCATGTAGCATTGTCAGTTCCAGAGTGTTTGGTTCCTTGCAAAACAGTAGCTTAACTAACCAGGTTGTTCTGACCTAACCGGGATTTTAGGACAAGGTACTGGAGAGACAACAATATCAAATATCTCAAGTATTTATGGTTGGGGGTTTTTTGGTAAATATTCACAAAACCAAATGAAGTGCCAGTGCTTTTAAAAAAGTTAAATTTATTTTTCATTTTTAATCTAATCATGATAATTGGAGTTTAGTCTTCTTTCCCTTTGTATTTTCCTAGGCTGTAATCCAATTTATGATTCTGTTATGGCACGTAAAATGTATCATCTGCACTAGAATGGAGGCTGTGGTGATGAAGTGCCTTCCTTTTTCCCCATAATGTTCTCATAGAAGACTGATGAATAAGGTCTTCAGAAACAATTACAAAGAGGGAGATCCATCAACAGTCAAGACTGACCTTTTTTTTTCCCCCCAGAAGTTTTTTCTGGGTCAGTTTGACTTAATTTGTAGAGTTTTGAGCATCTTCTCTTATAGAAACTTATTTATAGAGGCCAAATTATTCAAGACAATTTTGAAGGCAGTATTTGACATGGATTAAAAAATGTCAAATTACAATTGATGAGTCCTTACATCTGTCTTCTCTTCATTGCTGAAAAAGAGTAAATCCTCCTTATCTTACCAGATCTTATTTTTATGTGACAAAAAAAAAAAAAAAAAAAAAAAAAAAGAGAGTTTGGAGGGCTTTTCTTTTCTGTGGAAAGAGAATTTTAGGCTGCTTTGTACTTCTGATAGTCTGTAAACCTTATTTTTTGAAAACAACTTGCTCTTCCAGAAGTACCTAAGGTTTTGGCAAGTTTGTTTCCACAGCTTCAAATACAATCCCGCCAGCCAGCCAGGGGTATGTGTTGTACCAAATGTAGTATAAGCTTTTTTTTTCATTATTTTTACATAATTGCATCCTTTTTTACTCTCTTCTGCCCACAACATTTAAATAAGGCCAGGACTGTCTTTAGTGTCAATGGTATATGGAACAAGGAAATACCGTGTTGTGCTATTTATACGTGTCTCGAAGGAGGACAAATCCTAAAATCCTAGTGAAATAAGTGCAATGTATTCTAGTGATAGCTCGCATCAATGTAATGTGTGTAAGCAGTACTATGATAATTATTATCAAATCTCTGTATTTCTTAGATTTTTCAGGAAAAAAAAAGAAAATAAAAACTATGTTAAGCCACATAACCATTTCCTCATGTGAAAGATGCTTTGGCAGGCTGGCCAATAGAAGGTGAACATAATTCAAAGAAATGCAATGACATGATGTAAGGAACTAAGTCAGCAGGGATTATTTTTCCTTTTCTTCAGCTTTGTAATGAATCTTTTTCTCTAACACAAGCTAAATTTGGATTTCTTAGTTCATGTGTTTGAAAAACCAACTAATGTTACAGGTAATGTATTTTCCAAGTTTAGGGTTTCAGGTAATAGAGCGAGGATACATAGAAAACATTAATACAGCCCAAATCTTCCCAAATGTCATTGAGACCTGAAGAATAAAGTTCTTCAACAGTTCCACTTTGCCTGGATGACAGGATGAGAACAGATTGTGTCTTTACTACTGATTTGTCTTTGGTCAAAACAATTATATTCTCTCCAAAATACTTGCCACTAGGAGTCAAGATTAGTATTTTCTCTAGTTGTTTTAATGAGCATTTTCTTAGTGTATGACATATTGTGATGAATCTCAGTAGAGCACTGCCAAGAGCACTTGTGACTTCAGGAAAATGAATCATTATCACATTGTAAATATAAAAATGCATGTATATATACAGATATATAAACACTTTGCCTGTTTTGGAACTGGTTCTCAATACAATAAGAAAAGGTAGAGTGATCCATGGTAAATATTGGAAACTGGTCAAATAATGAATAAATCTTATATTTTCTATGAAGTGAAAAAAAAATTGTACCTGTCATCTGCAGAAAGGAAAGATGCCATCCTTAATAGATACAATGTACACATACGATTTTTTGCAGTACCAAGAATGGGATTAAGTCAATTAAACAGGGGTATGGCTAACACCGTACTTGACTGACTCAACTAATCTTCATGGATTTCCTGGCTACACAGCTGTAAGGTAATAACAAGACACAGAATTAAAGCTATTGCTACCAGCAATAGAGTTGGGATCAGTGATGCATTGTTTTGCCACGCGTTCAGGGTTGTCAAGTTGGGAGGAGGTTGTTCCTTTTCCAAGTGATATTAACTCTTGTCTTTCTGACACAAGGCAAGGCAATTGCTTATGTTACTAAAAGTCCTTAGAGAAAGCAAAAGTAGGGAATGGCAGCAGGTAACATTTTCCTCTGGAAGACCTTAACCTTTTTTAAAAAGAAGTCAATAAATAACCTTCTTTCTTCTTTAGACCTCCTGAATGATATCTCAGCTATTTCTCCAGATATTTGTAGCCAAAGAAAAGCCAAAGCCAAAAGACAAAGAAAAGCCAAAAGCACAAGTAAAGTGTGATAACTTGTTTTATTTGCCTATGTTAGAAGGAGAAAAAAGTATTAAAAGGTGTTCTTTGTTCCATTGTTTAGAAAGATAACCTAAATGAGTATTTCAGAGATAGAGGTCCACATGCCAGATGCCTAAAGGTAACTGCAGTGGATACCATCCAGTGTCGTGGGGTAGGCTTTCTTTCCATAGCGCTGTGAATTCCAGCTTCATTTAATGTGCATTTGTATCTCTGTGGTCTTATTGAAGTCGTTTCATTTGCTCCTTGGGATGAAAAATGGGACCCTGATACTGTACAGGAGTAACAAGAAAGTCTCAACAGGAGCACCAGTGTCTGCTGAGGTCCTGAGAGTTTAGAAATAGATCACTCTCTTCTAACCTTGAAAAAGGCTAGAAACAATATATGAGAAACTCCTAGATATTTCTGGAACTATTGTTTGTGTGGCAACACCTCTCATCCAAACCCTTCAAAGAGTACGTCCACAGATCAGTTTTAGTTTATATCTATACATGTGTTTTTACCCTCTCTACCATTTATTTGAAAAAGTGCATAAAGATTTGAGTTTTAAGTCTTTGTGTGGTGATGCAATTAAAACTCAAACCACAGTTTAGGTCACACTACAAGTTGAGCAAACTAATCACTAAATACCCACCCCATAGAACTATCAGGGAAAGGATCCTTTTACAAGTAAGTAAAATTAATGAAGGAATACATCCCAGGATTCCCTGGGCAAGCATAGAGTAATACATTTAGGGCTTTTCTGTAGGGATTTTAAACTCATAATTGACTAATGTTATTTCAATCTGTTAGACTAACTTTGGAGCATCAGCATTATGGATATTGATCACGGCACGGCTAGGGCATGTGGTCTCACATGAATGTGAATGATTTAGTGTCTGAATGCAGAGGAACCAGCAGACAAAACGATGCAGAAGGAGAACGGGCACTGGTGGCACCATCTTTGGCTCATCTTAACAGGACCAAAAAAACTCTCTTGGAAACTAAGAAAATTAAGGCAGGGTTTTGCGCACAGGTATCCATTGGTCTCCTGAAGACCTGTGTGTCTGCAGTTTCGTTGTAAGTGAAATATGTTCATGTTCAGATATTTTTGTGTAAAATGGGTTAATACATATCACATGTTTTCATCAGGTTCACAGAGGGACATGCTAAATAAGAAGTGCCACAGCTCTCCAGAGAACTCTGTAGTAATTCCAGAGCTTCACATCCCCCATAATGAATCTCCAGGGATCCTCCTTTCGCCTAAGAGGGTCTCCATACCTTTTGATTAAGTATCCCAAACCCCACACCTAGGAAGAAAATGCCTTCAGTGGCTTGTGGCACTGCTTGTGGCTTGTGGCAGGAAAGTAGCTTAGCAGAAAGTACCCACACATACACGATGGAAAGTCTTTACCTGCAACTTATAATTTATATTTACCTGGAAAGACACAAACAGAGCAAGGAGGGAATAAACACAGAAACAGGACTACTTTAATGTACTCATTTTATCAGCTGATTCCTTCCAAAAAGAGTGTGTTAACTACAAATAGTGGGGTGGGACCCTGCTCCTACACAATGAGAAAATGGCAGTGCAGCATCTGTGCCTCATAAACAGTGAATTTGTCTGGGGGCTACGGGGAGAATGGAGGGATGAGCTCAGCTCATGTAAAATAACTGATGAATTGAGCACATGGCTATTTGTGGCTCCTCTACAGTGCTTGATTTATGATAGTGATCTTTCATCCAAGCATGGATGTTATTCAGCCATGGTTGGTTAGTTCTGTAATTGACAAAATCCTCTGTTAAAAGCACTCTCTTATCTATTCTTGTTGTCCTTTATTTGTTTTGATAGATATATAGACAGATTTTCTTCAGGTGTGTTCATTTACTTTTTATTTGTATACTATGGTCTTCTTGGATTTGTACTTGTTCTGTTTAGCCATTGCCTTACTTTAATATAATCAAACTCTAATTTCAAAATTTCAGACATTTCAAATCAGACCTTTTTTTTTTTTCTTTTTTTGTGGATTCCCAGTACATGTGTTTGCATTTCTTACATTCCCAATTCTTAGTTTTCACACCTACTCTAGTATCTACAGCCCTCAAAGTGACAGCATGAAGACAAAAATTATTCTAAGCTTTTTCTAAGAAAAACAAGTTACCGTATTTTAAACTGCTTTTAATTTAAATTAATTAAATTGATCTTGCCTTAGAGATTTCTACTGATGTCATCTAGATGACAAGTGAATTATCTTCTCTGAAATACTGTAATTCTTTTGTGCATTACTTTTCAATAAAAAACTTTTTTTTTTTTTAAACATGTTTTATTCCTGCAAATCACATAAGTGAATGAACTAGGTTTGCTAGGCATAATAAAATTGCTTTGTGACTCTTGTGGGCATGGATGAAAGAGGAACAGAAGTGAGAAAACAGTGCTATAAGAATTCCAGAGCAGAGCTTCCTGGACTTCAGAGTGACCACTGCCTTTTGGGAATAATAATAATGAAACGGTACTTTCAGCTCTCTTTACTTTACTCCAAAAGAGGCAGAGGACAGACTCATTGATAAGCTTATATGACTTATTTGTTTCTTTCAAGAGATTGGCAGGGAGTAGTTTATCTTGAGAGAAATTAATTGACCTAGAATATATTTACGCTGGGTCTTGTAAAAATGTTCCTGACTACCAGAATGTTGGGGTTCTGGGAGAGTGTTCCCATGTGAACTGGGGAGGGGGGGAAGGGGAGTACCACTTAATTATTTCTAACACAGACCTCAATAAATTTCTAAGTGATTTTATGGTGGCATACTGCAACAAGGGATTGGACTTAATGGCCTAGGAACTCCCATGTGAAGCAGCAGAAGGAGCAGGGAGAACAAATAGCTCTGACTGACTCGGATGCTCATTTCCAAGTCCTCAGACATCGAGGGTGATGAGCTGCCTGGTAATCACATCTTTCTAGCAATTAAAGTTTTTCAGTTATGGGTAGATTCTAAGACTGGATTCTCCTTACCTATGTTACATCTGCTTTGGATATTTGATTTATGGTTGTATCCAAACTTGTCTTGTAATTCACTTACTTACTTTATATCACCAAGCCTGAACTGGAGTCCTTCCAGCCCCTGGCCCAGGTCTTCAAACCATCTAGGATGCTGAGGGTACAGCTACTTCTATCTACCTTTTGGCTAAGACCCAAACCCAGCTGTGGGGCAGTTGCTGACATCTGCTATTCTCTGCAAAGGACAATTACTGACTGCATCTCAATTTATATTTCCTCGTTTATAGCACATGGTTCAAGAAACATCAGTCATGCAGTTGATGTGTCTGTAACCATTTTAGTTTGGATCAGGATTGAGCTCCTGAAGTGACTCCGTCACTCATTCCATCTTAATCCTATGTTGGATTGTCAGAGCACACAACAGATGAGCTTTCTACCAGATGAAAATAAACCGAAGATCCGCTCCAGAAGTGTACCTGACATGGTCCATCCAGCACTGGGCATTTTGTCTGTGGCATCAGATTATGGTTATTCCAAAAGACATTCCTGATATGCTTGTCTGGATCCTCAGTACTAAGGTTCACTCTATAGATGCTCTTGAGCTGCGTTGCTTGCTTGTACAATTCCACCTAGCACAAGCAGAAATACGATCAGTCTGCACAGGGCCAGAGCTGGATCAAGAACCACGCACTTCCAACGACATCGATACCTATGCAGGAAAGCTCAATGGCTGACATATAAATGGGCCCGAGAATATTAGCCCCTATCTTATAAGTGTGACTGGACTCACAAAAGCATATTTTTTAGTATCAGGATCTAAATGATCTAAATGAAGCTGAATTTTTCCCTCTGTGTGTTTAATTACCAAGTATAAATGCTTTACAGCCTAAATTAAATACACGTCTACTGTTGCCCATATATTTCAGTTTAATACTCAGTGGATATTCCTCTCATGCTTTCATATTGGCATGCCTCAACTTTCAGGCAGGTCTTTCCAAAATTTAATGTTTCTTAGCGTAGTTTTATCCTAAGCAAGTCAGTCCATGTTCACACAGTTGCTAAGGTACAGATGCATGCACAGTTGTAGTTCAGCTCTGGGACTGTAATTTATACTGCTGAGCTAGTGCCTAGGTTAACTGCACATTGCTTGAGGAGAATTAAGGCTTTCAGGAAAGTTTACAGCATGTACACACAGAGCAGGAAGCTGCCAAAGGTGCCCTATGGGAAATGGTCGGGAGGAGAGTATGTTTTAAATCTTGTTTCTATCGCTGCATTGTTTGTTGACTTGTAACCAGGAGTAAGATACTTGTGTGAAAATAGGAGTTAACTATTTATAATTTATTTCTCAATAAATAATAATGTCACAGGCTTAAACTCTCATCTCTACTAAACCCCTAACTCATCCTTTTTTGGAGTGAGACAATAGGTCTGCCTTTGAAGTGGCTGGAGGAGGACGTGGTAAAAGCATTGACCCCTTTTTGCATACCAGCTCAATGATGGGGGAACCTGCCTAGGAATATGTAGACCAAGACTCTGGGTGACAAAAGGATTCTAAGCAACAGGAGTTGCCAAAATAGTGACCTACTTCCCACGAACTGGCTGGGCTCTGGAAAGACACCCTGGTTCAGGACAGCAGAGGCAGAGAAAATATAATTTTATGTGAAATCTCCTTGAGAAATATATTCCCCTGGAATAAAGAAGCCTGGGATTTGGAACATTTCCCAACACCGTTTCTACATTGGTCTTGCAATCTCTTAATGAATGACCCAATTAATCTTGTAGAACTTGATATTTATTCCTTCTGCTACTGCCACCTCCTACCACTAATAAGCAGGTCTTGAAATACAATATTAGTGATTGTCTTTCAGAAATATTTCAACAAACACAGATTTGATGTATGTTTTTCAGTTGAATGTTGTCATCTAGGTCTGGGCAGTTAGATATGAAGAGATTTACCAAATATTTGGATGTCAGAAAAGAGAAGCAGGAAGCAGAACAATAAAACAACAAAAATAAAACCAAAAAATCCTGCCAGATGTTAGTGATTTTATACTTTTAAAACAAATATTTGTCTGCATTTAACTGACAGTGTTTACTATAAGAATACCATTCTTTTTGTAACTTCTGCCATTAATAATTTCTTTGGTGTATTCCTGAAGTGAAAACAGTACAGGCTTCATGGGAAGAACAATTGCTCTTTGTAGATGAAGGTTAAACTACCAGTGTAGAATTGCTTCCTACACAATGGGAGAAGTGAAAGACTATAAAATATGCTTCCTGTCAGCAAGACAGCTTTAAAGCTTCTTGGCTCTAAATGAATCCCTTGAATTGATAGTTTGGGAGCATGGCTTGTGCTTCATAGGACTCAGTTCAGTTATAAAACAAGCAGATCCCTCTTATTTATGCAGAAAATCTGGAGAATGCAATTTTTCAAAGCATTTCTGAATAAATGATGCCACACTTGTGATACACTGAAGCTTGATTTTCACACGGTAGTAAATACCCATCCCAAAAGAGCGTCCTTGTTTTGGTTTGTTTATATTTTAGAGCAGGTGGAAGGGGGAAAAATAAGGAGAAAAACCCCTCAGAACAACAGACAAACTGTAGTGTTTCAAGCCTGAATAGAAAAGTTAAAGGACTTTTTTGACTTGCTATCATTTGCAATTAGCAGGCTGACTTCTTTTACTTGCCAGCGTTTTTATTGGTGTTACTGGAGTGTCTTCTCATTTCTACTGATCATACATTGTTGGTAGTTAGAAAATACAAAAGAGTCAAACAAGACAAAATTGTATGTCACAAGGAAATTTTAAATTAAATGCTCCTTATAATTTGAAAAGAAGCCATTTCTTCAAGAAACATAAATATTTTTAAATGAGACTTTTAATTGAAACTAATCTGAAGTCACTCCTGAACATTTTTTTAATTATTACTTATTGGCAGTGTGCTTTAATCTGGGGAAAACTGAATCTACATATCCAGCACCAGAGGATCTAATCCCTCAATTTTACATCTTTTGTGTCAGAGATTCCTGAAAACTAAATAGAGGACCTGGACTTACAGCTTAATCTGAAAACCACAGAAGTCCACTGGAATTGCTACTGTTTTTGATTATGTACTTAGTGGATTCTCAGATCTTGACTTTCTGTCACCTTCTGCTTTGTTGTAAACCTATGA
>NW_009213403.1:7337-11836 GCF_000690835.1 Fulmarus glacialis | reverse complement strand
GAAGTCCATGGTAGCGGTTTTGCTGCCCCATTTTGCTTTTGCAGCTCCATTGTCCCTGGAGCTGTAGGCTTTGTAGTTCTCTGAACCCTAACCCTAATCCTAAGCCTAATGGCAGGTTGGGGCTGAGGCTGAGGTCCCCAGGACGATGGGTGTCCCAGATGAGAAAAGTCTGCTGGGAGCAATGTTGGTGCAGTGCTGTGCTCTTCTTGGCATGCCTTTTGCAGCCCCAGTGTCCCTGGAGCTGTAGGCTTTCTGGGTCTCTGAACTCTAACCCTAACCCTAGCTCTAGTGGCCTCGTTGCACTGATGTTGAGGTCCGCAGGGCCAAGGGTGGCCCAGGTGAGAAATGTGTGGAGGGAGCAATGCTGGTGCAGTGCCGTGCTCCCCTTAGCATGGCTTTTGCAGCTCCCTGGACCTGTAGGCTCTGTAGTTCTCTGAACCCTAATCCTAACCCTAACTCTAATGTCAGATTTGGGCTGAGGCTGAGGTCCCCAGGACCATGGGTGTCCCAGATGAGAACGGGGTGGTGGTAGCCATGTTGGTGCAGTGCTGTGCTCCCCTTGGCATGCCTTTTGCAGGCCCAGTGTCTGTATATCTGTAGGCTTTTTGGTTCTGAGAACCCTAATCCTAACCCTAACCCTAATGTCAGATTTGGGCTGAGGCTGAGGTCCCCAGGACCATGGGTGTCCTAGATGAGAAATGGGTGGCGGGAGCAATGTTGGTGCAGTGCCGGGCTGCCCTTGGCATGCCTTTTGCAGGCCCAGTGTCTGTATATCTGTAGGCTTTTTGGTTCTGAGAACCCTAATCCTAACCCTAAGCCTAACGGCAGGCTGGGGCTAAGATCCCCAGGACCATGGGTGTCCTAGATGAGAAATGGGTGGCGGGAGCAATGTTGGTGCAGTGCCGGGCTGCCCTTGGCATGCCTTTTGCAGCCCCAGTGTCCGTGGAGATGTAGGCTTTCTGGCTCTCTGAACCCTAACCCTAACCCTAGCCCTAATGGCGTAGTTGCACTGATGCTGAGGTCCGCAGGACCATGGGTGGCCCAGATGAGATATGTGTGGGGGGAGCAATGCTGGTACAGTGCCGTGCTCACCTTGGCATGCTTTTTGCAGCTCCGTAGTCCCTGGAGCTGTAGCCTTTGTAGTTCTCTGAACCCTCATCCTAACGCTAACCCTGATGGCAGGTTGGGGCTAAGGTCCCCAGGACCATGAGTGGCCCAGATGAGAACGGTGTGGGGTTAGCCATGTAGTTGCAGTGCTGTGCTCCCGTTGGCATGCCTTTTGCAGGCCCAGTGTCTGTAGAGCTGTAGGCTTTTTGGCTCTGTGAACCCTAATCCTAACCCTAACCCTAATGGTCGAGTGGGGCTGAGGCTGAGGTTCCCAGGTCCATGGGTGGGCCAGATGAGAAAGGTGTGGCGGGAGCAATGTTGGTGCAGTACTGTGCTCCCCTTGGCATGCCTTTTGCAGCCCCAGTGTCCCTGAACCTGTAGCCTTTGTAGTTCTCTGAACCCTAACCCTAACCCTAATGGTCGAGTGGGGCTGAGGCTGAGGTTCCCAGGTCCATGGGTGGGCCAGATGAGAAAGGTGTGGCGGGAGCAATGTTGGTGCAGTACTGTGCTCCCCTTGGCATGCCTTTTGCAGCCCCAGTGTCCCTGAACCTGTAGCCTTTGTAGTTCTCTGAACCCTAACCCTAACCCTAGCCCTGATGGCGGCGTGGGGCTGAGGCTGCGGTCCGCAGGACCATGGGTGGCCCAGACGAGAAAGGTGTTGCGGGTGCAATGTTGGTGCAGTGCCATGCTCCCCTTGGCATGCCTTTTGTAGCCAGAGTGTCCCTGAACCTACAGCCTTTGTAGTTCTCTGAATCCTAACCCTAACCATAACCCTAGCGACAGGGTGGTGCTGAGGCTGAGGTCGCCCGGACCATGGGTGTCCCAGATGAGAAATGTGTGGCGGGAGCAATGTTGGTGCAGTGCCGTGCTCCCCTTGGAATGCTTTTTGCAGCTGCATAGTCCCTGGAGCTGTAGCCTTTGTAGTTCTCTGAACCCTAATCCTAACGCTAACCCTATCGGCAGGTTGGGGCTGAGGTCCCCAGGACCATGAGTGTCCCAGATGAGAAAGGTGTGGTGGTAGCCATGTAGTTGCAGTGCCGTGCTCCCCTTGGCATGCCTTTTGCAGCCCCAGCGTCCATGGAGTGGTAGGATTTGTGGCCCTCTGAACCCTAACCCAAACCCTAACCCTAAACGAATTGTTAGCGTGGTGCTGAGGCTGAGGTCCAAGGACCATGCGTGTCCCAGATGAGAAAGTTGTTATGGTAGCAATATTGATGCAGTGCCGTGCTCCCCTTGGCATGCCTTTTGTAGCCATAGTATCCCTGAACATATAGCCTTTGTACTTCTCTGAATCCTAGCCCTAACGCTAATGGCAGCGTCCTGCTGAGGCTGAGGTCCCCAGGACCATTTGTTGTCCCAGATGAGAAAGGTGTGGTGACAGCAATGTTGGTGCAGTGCCGTGTTCCCCTTGGTATGCCTTTTACAGCCCCAGTGTCCCTGGAGCTGTAGGCTTTGTGGCTTTCTGAACCCTAATCCTAACCCTAACCCTAATGTCAGATTAGGGCTGAGGTTGTGGTCCGCAAGACCATAGGTGTCCCAGATGAGTAAGGTGTGGCGGGAGCAGTGTTGGTGCAGTGCCGTGCTCCCCTTAGCATGGATTTTGCAGTCCCAGTGTCCCTGGAGCTGTGGGCTTTGTGGCTCTCTGAACCCTAACCCGAACCTGAACCTTAACTGAATTGTTAGCATGGTGCTGAGGCTGAGGTCCCCAGGACCATTTGTTGTCCCAGATGAGAAAGGTGTGGTGACAGCAATGTTGGTGCAGTGCCGTGTTCCCCTTGGTATGCCTTTTACAGCCCCAGTGTCCCTGGAGCTGTAGGCTTTGTGGCTTTCTGAACCCTAATCCTAACCCTAACCCTAATGTCAGATTTGGGCTGAGGCTGAGGTCCCCAGGACCATGGGTGGCCCAGATGAGAAAGGTGTGGCGGGTGCAATGTTGGTGCAGTGCCGTGCTCCGCTTGGCATGCCTTTTGTAGACATAGTGTCCCTGAACTTATAGCCTTTGTAGTTCTCTGAACCCTAACCCTAACCTGAACCGAAATGGCACATGGTGCTGAGGCTGATGTCCGCAGGGCCAAGGGTGGCGCAGATGAGAAATGTGTGGCGGGAGCAATGTTGCTGCAGTGCCGTGCTCCCCTTGGCATGCCTTTTGCAGGCCCTGTGTCCATAGAGTTGTAGGGTTTGTGGCTCTGTGAACCCTAATCCTAACCCTAACTCTAGGGGCAGCTTCGGGCTGAGGCTGAGGTCCCCAGGACCATGCGTGGCCCAGATGAGAAAGGTATTGCAGCTACAATGTTGGTGCAGTGCCATACTCCCCTTGGCATGACTTTTGTAGGCATCGTGTCCCTAAACATACAGCCTTTGTAGTTCTCTGAACCCTAACCCTAACCTTAACCCAAATGGCAGTGTGGTTCTGAGGCTGAGGTCCCCACGACCATGGGTATTGCAGATGAGAATGGTGTGGCGAGAGCAATATTGCTGCAGTGCCGTGCTCCCCTTAGCATGCCTTTTGCAGCCCCAGTGTCTGTGGAGAGGTAGGCTTTGTGGCTCTCTGAACCCTAACCCTAACCTTAACCCAAATGGCAGTGTGGTTCTGAGGCTGAGGTCCCCACGACCATGGGTATTGCAGATGAGAATGGTGTGGCGAGAGCAATATTGCTGCAGTGCCGTGCTCCCCTTGGCATGCCTTTTGCAGGCCCAGTGTCCATAGACCTGTAGGCTTTGTAGCTCTGTGAGTCCTAATCCTAACCCGAAGCTTAACTGAATTGGTAGCGTGCTGCTGAGGCTGAGGTCCGCAGGACCATGGGTGGCCCAGATGAGAAAGGTGTGGCGACACCAATGTTGGTGCAGTGCAATGCTCCCCTTGGCATGCCTTTTGCAGGCCCAGTGTCCGTAGACCTGTAGGCTTTGTGGCTCTGTGAACCCTAATCCTAACCCGAACCTTAACTGAGTTGTTAGCGTGGTGCTGAGACTGAGGTCCCCAGGACCATGGCTGTCCCAGATGAGAAATGTGTGTAGGGAGCAATGTTGGTGCAGTGCTGTGCTCCGCTTGGCATGCCTTCTATAGCCATACTGTCCCTGAACCTAAAGCCTTTGTAGTTCTCTGAACCCTAACCCTAGGGCAGCGTGGTGCTGAGGCTGAGGTCTCCAGGACCAGGGTGGCCCAGATGAGAAAGGTTTTGCGGGTGCAATGTTGGTGCAGTGCTGTGCTCCGCTTGGCATGCCTTCTATAGCCATACTGTCCCTGAACCTAAAGCCTTTGTAGTTCTCTGAACCCTAACCCTAACGCTAACCCTAGGGGCTGCGTGGGGCTGAGGGTGAGGTCCCCAGGACCATGGGTATCCCAGATGAGAAAGGTGTGGCGAGAGCAATGTTGGTGCAGTGCCGTGCTCCCC
>NW_009213403.1:0-7292 GCF_000690835.1 Fulmarus glacialis | reverse complement strand
TAGTTCTCTGAACCCTAACCCTAACCCTAACCCTAATATGTCAGGTTGGGGCTGAGGCTGAGGTCCCCAGGACTATGAGTCAGTGGCTCAGATGAGAAAGATGTAGTGGGAGCAATGTTGTTGGAGTGCCGTGCTCCCCTTGGCATGCCTTTTGCAGCCCCAGTGTCCCTGGAGCTGTAGGCTTTTAACCCTAACCCTAACCCTAATATGTCAGGTTGGGGCTGAGGCTGAGGTCCCCAGGACTATGAGTCAGTGGCTCAGATGAGAAAGATGTAGTGGGAGCAATGTTGTTGGAGTGCCGTGTTCCCCTTGGCATGCCTTTTGCAGCCCCAGTGTCCGTGGACCTGTAGGCTTTCTAGTTTTCTGAACCCTAACCCTAACTCTAAGCTTAACGGCAGATTGGGGCAGAGGTCCCCAGGATCATGGGTGGCCCAGATGAGAAAGGTGTGGCGGGAGCAATGTTGGTGCAGTGCCGTGCTCCCCTTGGCATGCCTTTTGCAGCTCCATTGTCCCTGGACTTGTAGCCTTTGTAGTTCTCTGAACCCTAACCCTAACGCTAACCCTAGGGGCTGCGTGGGGCTGAGGGTGAGGTCCCCAGGACCATGGGTATCCCAGATGAGAAAGGTGTGGCGAGAGCAATGTTGGTGCAGTGCCGTGCTCCCCTTGGCATGCTTTTTGCAGCTCCATCGTCCCTGAACCTGTAGCCTTTGTAGTTCTGAACCCTAACCCTAACCATAACCCTAACGGCAGGTTGGGGCTGTGGTCCGCAGGACCATGGGTGGCCTAGATGAGAAAGGTGTGGCGGGAGCAATGTTGGTGCAGTGCCGTGCTCCCCCTGGCATGCCTTTTCCAGCTCCATTGTCCGTGAACCTGTAGGCTTTGTGGTTCTCTGAACCCTAACCTTAACCCTAACGCTAGGGGCAGATGGGGCTGAGGTTGAGGTCCCCAGGACCATGGGTGGCCCAGATGAGAAAGGTGTGGAGGGAGCAATGTTGTTGCAGTGCCGTGCTCTCCTTGGCATGCCTTTTTTTGCACCAGTGTCCCTGGAGCTGTAGGCTTTGTGGTTCTCTAAACCGTAATCTTAATTTCTTTCTTTTCCTTTCTTCCGTCCGTGATAGTCTTTATGCTCTTTTAAGGTGGATCAGATAAGGTTATTTATCCCACTAAAACCTAATCTGGTTCAAGAATGGAAAAAAAGGGACTTTTTATTGCGATGGTTCAACTTATTGTGCCCATGAAACCTATAGGACAGTGGGACTCTTTAGATTTCATTGAAACCACTTTGCTTTTGCAGTTAATAGCTTGACATATGAATTTAGAAATGCCACCACATTACTTTTTTTTTTTTTTGTCCAAACTTAACACTGCAAATACGTTCTCATATTTAAACGTAATGGCAGTCCGTCTGCCTAGTTTACCAATTTTTGTGTCCTGAATCAGTTGTAATTCAGCAACTCTCGATTGCTCTTGAGACTTACTCCATTTATTTCTATAATGTAGTTAAGTATTAAATCGCTCATTGTTTTCAGTAATTTATCTAAAATTGTCACTGCCTTGGAACATTTTTTTCATAAATATATTCTTTGTGTTTAGCAAAATAGAAAAATTAAGTAAGCAAGGATGCCAGGTCCTGTAAATAATTTTTATGGCTCTTACATGCTTAGAATTAGCATTGGTGTTTAGGATTTAAGACTAACAAGTAGATTAACAGAAAGGAGCTGGGCAGAAAATAGTATGTGTTTTATGATTAATTTGATCTATTAGGGAGGAAAATGTCTATGGGTCTGTCAAATTCTAGTTCTGATGAATGCATTGTGGTTAATAAATTACTGTAGCCTTTTAAAATAATAATAATACAGCCTTTATTTCATTTTCATGTGCTGTATTTCTTTTAAGCCTGCCTTAACATTTATTAAGTTTACAAGTTCACAGAGAATTCTGATTTGTGGTCAAAAAGTTTTAGAGTATATGTTTTGTAAGGTCTGTTATTGTGATGGCTCTGTTACTAATACCAGCATACATCATTATAGCCGTTAAGACGTCAGCAGAGTTTTCTGGAAAAAAATATACAAACCTCTACATAAACAAGGAAAGCAAGGGATATATATTTTTTTTTAACTTCTTTAACTTAAGTATTAGGCATAAAGGATGCTTGGTTATACTTGTATTAGATATAAAGAGCTGAGAAAATTGATAACCTGTTACTGATTAAAGAGGTACCTTTACCCGAAACAGCTTGTTCTCAGCTGGTGTCAATCAGGCAGCTTGTTGGCTTCAGGAGAATTGTGCCATTTGACAACAGCAAAGAGGTGATACAAATCATAGAATCACAGAATCATAGAATAGTTTGGGCTGGAAGGGACGTCGAAGGGTCATCTAGTCCAACCCCGCCCGCTGTGGGCAGGGACATCTTCACCTAACTCAGGTTGCTCAGAGCCCCCTCCAACCTGACCTTGAATGTTTCCAGGGATGGGGCATCTACCACCTCTCTGGGCAACCTGTTCCAGTGTTTCACCACCCTCATTGTAAAAAATTTCTTCCTTGTATCTAGTCTAAATCTACCCTCTTTTAGTTTAAAACCATTCCCCCTTATCCTAGTCAAATTTTGACCAGTTCCCAAGTCTATATGTGTTTTATTAAGTCATGGGAAATATAAAAAAGAAATAAGAGTATTTTTTCTGTTTCATTGGATGCAGATTCAGGTGCATACATTTTTCAGTGTCAGGGCATCACTGAGGCATGGATGAAAACATGACTCTTCAGGTGACTCATTCTCATATTTCAACTAGGCAAACCAGCAGTGGGCAAATCAACTCTGTCTGTAAGGATGTGTCTCTAACATCAGGGGAACTTTTCAAAAGCACAAATACTTTCGTGCACTTACCAACTTTCAACTGCTCTTTTTCTCCCCATGCCTATAACTTGAGCTGTCACACAGCTGGTTTAACATCTGGTTAAAACTGTAGCCAGGTAGTAGCAGTAAGGAAGAGGTATTAAATCAGGATATTGCAGTCTTTGCATTTAAATGCAGACCTACACATCTTTAAACTTGTACTAAGCACTTGCCATGAGCTATACTCAATACAGAATGCAATAATTTGACAAAGACACTATGGCTACCATATGTTCTTAGTATTCGGTGATTTAGCTTTCTGATTGGAGTTCATGATTTTATTTATAAAATGGAGTGATCTGGGACTTTTCAGACCAATGATATTCCATCTTCTGCCAGAAGTCTTTAGCTGAGATCCGTAGGGATGCTCCAGTGACAATCCCAGAGCATATACAGTACAGCTGCAAGCACAGTTTTTCCTGAAGAACTACTTCTTTTTGTATTGCTATCCAGATCCAAAATTACTCACACCAGCTGGCCTGGTATTTATGCTGTTAACTTACCTGATGAAAAATAGATACACACGTTTTACAGGTCTTCTGATCTTGTGGTATATTACATTCTAGATCAACAAATAATCTTAACCATTTTCTAATATCAGTCTGTCTTTTTCCCATTGAGACTTTTAGAAGTTAATGCAGGTCACTTTCAAGAGTTGTGGAGAAATTATTATACCGTTGCTTCAAGTGAACATTGAGTGTTCATCATTCTATAGTTCTTTACATTTTAGAATATAATAGTCACAGAACATGAAAAAGAAGATACATATCTTACTGATAGACAAATAATTAATTTTTCTTTGAAGGGGGAAGAAAGTAAAGAGCAATAAAATACATCTGTCAAGATTTTGGAAATATATATGTTTTTAAAATTGAAAGGCAAACAATACAGCCTTGCATTTGTGATGCCAAAGATATATGTCAGCACTTTTGTAATAAAACTAAGGGATATATAAATCTGCAATAAAAATTCCCCCCCAGAATGACTTGTTTTTATTTAGATTCCTAACTCTAGGGGAACATTTATATAACATAGGAGAAATAAATTTCTGTTTCTTTTATCTCATTTAAAATATATTTCATGCTTGCGTAGCATCTTTTAATTATCATCATATAGACAGAGTTTTCAGTATGTGAACACACAACTGTTCAAATGCAAATGCTGCAGGGGTAAAGGAGAGAGGGCAATAAGTTCTTATTGTATAATACCGAGAGCAGGAGGGGAAAGTTTTGACTGGGCCACTAGATCCTGATAATTAGGCTTTTTTTTCCCCCCCTTTTAATTTAGGGGATATGGATACCCAGTATATCTGTAGAATAGTTTCTAAGGTCACTTCTGAGAGAGTGTCATGAATTGTGAATTTGTACACTAAAACATTGGGTTATGGCCTGTATGTCGTCATAAAAAAGTGACAATTTGATAGCTTGCCTGTTGAACTCCATTTTGAAAGACTCACTTTATATTTTATGTCCCTTTCATTTGTGGTTTAGTGCTGCTAAGTTGCCACTTAATGTTGCAATTGTGTATAAGCATGCAATATACTGTCTGCCTAGCATTTGTATCTACAGGATACTTTGCAGAGCTAAAAGAGCTTGTATGCTTTATTCTTCCATTGGAAACACTCTTCCACTGGAAACATTATGGAACAAATTTCTCTGTATGGCTAATTTAACCAGTTTTCTAGGGAAGGGAGGCTTGTTCAAGACCACTATTGGTCCATTTGTCAGTCCTCCCTGTTTCTTCCCTGCCTTTCCATTTCCTGATAGATTTTGGACATTCTGGCCATGAAGGCTTCTGATAGGTTTTGGGGATAACTTCTTGATATGGTACTGGATGGGTCAAGAAGCAGCGATGCACAACTGGATCCTGCTATTCACTAACAAGGAAAGAAATGGTTGTGGTAAAATGTGGTAATCTGTGACAGCCTTGGATGTAATGACCATGAAATAGAGTTCAAGATCCTGAGGGGAGTGAGGAAGTGGAGCAACAGAGTGCAGATCCTGGTGTACAAGCACACTTCACCTTATTCAGGGAACTGTAGTTGGGGTCCCATGGAAAGCAGGTCTGAAGGGTAAATGAAGCCAGGAAACTGAAACAGGCCTTTAAGGACAGCACCCTTCAGGTGAAAAAATGGTCCTTCCCATCCCTGCAGAGATAAGGCCAAGGTACTCAATGCATTCTTTGCCCTAATCTTCACCAACAAGGTCTCCCAGGTTTGCGCCCTTAGTGACTCGGTTTGAGGAAGAGAACTACCAGCAGTGGACATGGATCAAGTCAAGGATTACTTGTGAGAAATTGGCCCATACAAGTCCAGGAGACTAGATTAGCTCTATTAAAAGATGTTGAGAAAATGGGTCGTACAGTATCTTTTTACAGTATTTTGTAAGGACAATCTACATCTGAAAGTAAGCAGACTGATTGATGCTGCATATGTGCATATAGAGATATATATACACCTATATGTACACACACAGTTTTCAATATACAGAATTATGTCAGTTACTTTACAAATAGTCAGAAAGTACCTTCTATAGATTAGGGACCTGGAATAGAGGTGTGCATTTGAGAGGATGAATCCCATTATTCATAAAAATAATAGTGTCGTGGTTTAACCCCAGCCAGCAACTAAGCACCACACAGCCGCTCACTCACTCCCGCCTGGTGGGATGGAGGAGAGGATTGGAAGAGTAAAAGTGAGAAAACTCGTTATTGAGGTAAAGACACTTTAATAGGTAAAGCAAAAACTGCATGCGCAAGCAAAGCAAAACAAGGAATTAATTCCCATTGGCAGGCAGGTGTTCAGCCATCTCCAGGAAAGCAGGGCTCCATCATGCGTAACTGTTACTTGGGAAGACAAACGCCATCACTCCGAATCTGCCCCCCCTTCCTTCTTCTTCCCCCAGCTTTATATACTGAGCATGACGTCATATGGTATGGAATATCCCTTTGGTCAGTTGGGGTCAGCTGTCCCAGCTGTGTCCCCTCCCAACTTCTTGTGCACCCCCAGCCTACTCGCTGGTGGGGTGGTGTGAGAGGCAGAAAAGGCCTTGACTCTGTGTAAGCACTGCTCAGCAGTAACGAAAACATCCCTGTGTTATCAACACTGTTTTCAGCACAAATCCAAAACACAGCCCCATACTAGCTACTGTGAAAAAAAATTAACTCTATCCCAGCCAAAACCGGCACAGCAACAAATAAAGTATTGAAATAGTACATTAAATATTGCTGGTGTTTCCTTGAGTCCATTCTAATATTTTGCAACAACTGCACATTTTTTGTTTTTAATGACCTCATTAAGACATAACGATCTTCTTGCACTGTCATACCAGGTAGCCTGTTAATCGGCTGGAATAAAACAAAAAGCTATGAGGAGCATATATTAGGGTCGATTAAGCACTGTGTTGCTTCAGTTTTACTCTGGTGTAACTCCACTGAAAGCAATTGAAAGACACAGATAGACAGGTATAGTAATGCAGTGATGAAATGGATCTTGTAACTATGTTTCAGTTATTGAAAAGAGAAGAAGCACCTGCACTAAGGAAAGTGTTTCAGTGCAATGAATTATACTCTGAGAATCTTCTGTGTGATCAGCACTGTATACTTGATGAGAAATAAAGACACTCGATTTGAGAAACAAGCTTCATACAACTTCTTCAGCATTTGGTCTGTTTGACTCTTACAGTTGAATTGCCTATCATACACTGAATGAAGGTTCAGTCTTTGTA
Source organism: Fulmarus glacialis (assembly GCF_000690835.1). Lineage (NCBI taxonomy): Eukaryota > Metazoa > Chordata > Aves > Procellariiformes > Procellariidae > Fulmarus > Fulmarus glacialis. Next base: position 674 of record NW_009213403.1, on the reverse strand, counting down.
GATGTATGGATAACCGTTTTTAAAAAGTAATCTGACAGATCTCAGAAGACAGGTATGGAAATATTTCCAGAAGTATATGAAAAGGTGGAGGTCATTTAGGACCCAAGAAAATGTTCTAAAGAAAAGTAATGGCATGAAAGAAGACCAGTGGATGAAAAAATACAAAAGAGGAGACTGAGGAAGAAAGAGAAAAACAAAAGGCAGTATGAAATTACAAGTGTCAAAAGGCAAGACTCTTTCATGGTGAGGGATAGAATGTACATTCATTGGTTAAAAACGAATATGTTTACAGGTTACTTCTTTTTCTGGATTATAAAGGACACTGTCTTTTCATGTTCTTTAAAAAATAAAGAAATTCCAGGAATTCGGCAGTGTAAGAGAGAGGGCCGTATTCAAGGAAGGGGTTTTGTTTCCAGAGAACTGGAGCAGAATTAGTGGCCCTAAACACAGGCAGAAGAGGAGTTTTTGCTGTGAAGGGTGTACCACAGGAAAGTGAGAGAGGAGCAGTGCTGAGCATCACCTGCTGTTAATAGCACTGTGCTGTCAAGATCTCTATCTATCTATGTATCTATCTAATCACTGCCACAAAAAATTCAAATACCACCCATGAGTAGCCAGGGCCCAGTATTAGATCCTGTCCTGGAACAAAGGTAGGAAGGCTCTGCAGAAGGACC
>NW_009213402.1:14078-42853 GCF_000690835.1 Fulmarus glacialis | reverse complement strand
TTAATGATTCTATGATTCTATGACTTCCACCCGAAACTGGCAGTCAGTAGCTCTTCTGAACCACAGACACTTTCACAGACAGCTCAGGCTATTCTCGAGGGACTTGTGCGATAGCCACTGAAGTCCATAGATTGCCCTAGTTGTATCCTAAAGCATTTGAGTTTAATAGCTGGAATCATAGGGAATGTGTGGAGATTTTCTATCACAAATCTGTAGAAAGACTTTAAGCCAGGGACTTGGTCAATATGCTGTCACTTTATTAATTGAGACAACATGACTACATCACAGTGGTTATTTGTAGTCCAGGTTTAGACACATCATTCGTCTTAACTGAAAGCTTTACAGTTGAAGAATTCCAAGTGCCATTTAAAAAGTCAGCCTCCCAGAAGAAACACTAGATACAATTTCCAAATTATATGCAATATTTTCTGTTACTTCCTGAAAACAAATATAGAATACTAAAGACATTCTACAATAAAATACTTAAACAGAATTCTGTTTAAGGTGACTAAGCACAGCAAGTGACATGTTTTAAATGGTGGTCTGGTTGTTTTTCCTAATAAGAAGGTTAGCCTCCCTCCTGCTATTTTTCCCACTTCTTTACAAGCAAATGCCACAGCACTACCCTGAGCTCTCCTTCTGGGGCTTCACTGTTCCTCTCCTGCCCTCCCATAGAAATCCTTACAATTCTCCTCTTCTGTGTTTGTCCGAATTCCCTTGCTCCATGAGACTTCTCCGCACTTGTGCTAATCTACTAGCCTATTCTATTGCTTCTATGCTTCTCAGCTGCTCTTTCTGCATTTAAGCTTTTCAAAGGTTGCCAAATATCTATAGCTCCATGGCCAAAATTCTCCCTAAGCATATCCCTTTTTCTCAGCTGCTATCAAAGGGTGAATCCATTGTTCATAAGCACCTGAGCTGCTCACAAGACTCATCTGTAAAACAGAAAAATCCCTCACTGTCACATGTAATCATTTTTCATCTCATTAGTGGCATTAAGCAGAAAGGATAGAGTGATGTTGCCCTTGCATAGTTGAAGCCACTATTGATACAAAACCATCCATTGTTGCAAAACTATGGGTGCTTATTTCAAGTTAATATGGGCCTATTTCAATGCATCTTCAGTCTACCATGTCTTTCATGTTAAATCCCAAAACTAAAATAAACCAGTTTCATTAATCAAAGTAAGAATGCACACATATAGCTTTTTGCACCCACGTAACTATATTTCTTCGAAAATACATTAATTCTGTAAGCTTGACTGGATTTCCCCTTTCACAGCTGTGTTGTTTCACTACCCCTTCCTAGAACATGCTGCACTTGCAAACAGTAAAGTCAGGCCTTATGGATATAAATAGAAAGTTTTGTATAAATAATCACCTAAACTATTTCTTAGTGAGAGGGGAAAATGCTATCTAAACATACAGAAAAGGATATTCAGATGCAGTTGGCTTAGGGAGGGATGAGGGGCCCAAGAAAGCTGGTTAATATTCAAGGATCACCTCCTCCAAGCTCAGGAGCGATGCATCCCAACAAAGAGGAAATGGGGCAAAAATGCCAGGAGGTCTGCATGGATGAACAAGGAGCTCCTGGACAAACTCAAACACAAAAAGGAAGCCTACAGAGGGTGGAAGCAAGGACAGGTAGCCTGGGAGGGATACAGAGAAATTATCCAAGCAGCTAGGGACCAGGTTAGGAAAGCTGAAGCCCTGACAGAATTAAGTCTGGCCAGGGACGTCAAGGGCAACAAGAAAAGCTTCTATAGGTACATTGGGGATAAAAGGAAGACTAGGGAAAATGTGGGCCACCTCCGGAAGGAAACAGGAGACCTGGTTACCCAGGATATGGAGAAGGCGGAGGTACTCAACGACTTTTTTGCCTCGGTCTTCACCGGCAAGTGCTCTAGCCAAACCACCCAAGTTGCAGAAGGCAAAGCAGGGACTGGGAGAATGAAGAACTTCCCACTGTAGAAGACCAGGTTCGAGACCATCTAAGGAACCTGAAGGTGCACAAGTCCATGGGACCTGATGAGATCCATCTGTGGGTCCTGAGGGAACTGGCGGATGAAGTTGCTAAGCCACTATCCATCATATTTGAGAAGTCATGGCAGTCTGGTGAAGTTCCCACTGACTGGAAAAGGGGAAACATAACCCCCATTTTTAAAAAGGGAAAAAAAAGAAGACCTGGGGAACTACAGGCCAGTCAGTCTCACCTCTGTGCCTGGCAAGATCATGGAGCAGATCCTCCTGGAAACTATGTTAAGGCACATGGGAAATAAGGAGGTGACTGGTGACAGCCAACATGGCTTCACTAAGGGCTAATCGTGCCTGACAAATTTTGTCATCTTCTACGACGGGGTTGCAGCGTTGGTGGATAAGGGAAGAGCAACTGACATCATCTACCTGGACTTGTGCAAAGCATTTGACACTGTCCCGCACTACATCCTTGTCTCTAAATTGGAGAGGTATGGATTTGATGGATGGACCACTCACTGGATAAGGAATTGGCTGGATGGTCACACTCAAAGAGTTGCGGTCAATGGCTCGATGTCCAAGTGGAGACCAGTGACAAGTGGTGTTCCTCAGGGGTTGTATTGGGACCGGTGCTGTTTAACATCTTCGTCGGCAACATGGATAGTGGGATTGAGTGCACCCTCAGCAAGTTTGCCGACGACACCAAGCTGTGTGGTGTGGTCAACAAGCTGGAGGGAAGGGATGCCATCCAGAGGGACCTTGACAGGCTGGAGAGGTGGTCTCATGCAAACCTCATGAAGTTCAACAAGGCCAAGTGCAAGATCCTGCACGTGGGTCGCGGCAATCCGAAGTACAGATACAGGCTGGGCAGAGAATGGGTTGAGAGCAGCCCTGAGGAGAAGGACTTGGGGTGTTGGCTGATGAGAAGCTCAACATGACCCGGTAATGTGCGCTTGCAGCCCAGAAGGCCAACCGTATCCTGGGCTGCATCAAAAGAAGCACGGCCAGCAGGTCGAGGTAATCCTTCACCTATGCCCTGTTTACATGATTCCTCACAGTATGTTTTGCCCTTATTTCAAGGTTACGGGCACCAAGGGGAATAGGCAATATTGATTAATGGTCCTCCGAGTTTGAGGAGTTCAGCTGGAATTACACACTCTTTGAAGGGCGTTATCTCTTCAGAAGAGCAGGTGCAAATACCATCTCAGTTTTAATTTATTTTATTTTCTTCTTTTCTTGACCACATCCCTTTAATGCAGAAGAGAAAGTTTATTATTCATTATCTCATACAGCTTGATAAGCTTCTCTCAAGGAATCGGAGAAAGACTCAATCTCACAGCACATTCAATCATCACCTCAAAGGGAAGGCAAGCCCAGAAGACCATAAACACCTCCCTGAATGACGCAGCTATAAGCCACACTGCATCACTGAAGTCTGATGTTGTGTTGCTAGTATGCAAAATATTTTCTGAAAGGGGGAGCAATAAATTACAGATACAACAGGATACCCCAACCACACTAAGCTTGTATTTATTGTCTGTTCTTCTCTCAGCTTTTAATTGTCTAATTAAGGCCAGGTATCCCTCCTAAAATCTCATGTCTGTATGATAGACATACACTGGAGCTCAAGCCAGGTAATATATGTAAATATGCAGTCGCAGCTAGGAAATACAGATCATAACCCCAAGAGACAGGCATTCGACCTGCAGCACAGCTTCCACATTCCCCAACTCGCCCCTTTTCTGTCCTCTAACAAACCAGTTCTTGCTCAGACACGTCCCTACCCCTCTTAGCTTGAGATGCACTCAAAACTAAAAATAAAACATTTAACCTGCTGCAGCACCGTTGCTCAAGTGAAAACTTCCAATTCTGCATGTCCAGAGAAAGGTTCCTAAATCTGTATTTATACATTTGATTTTCAAAAGGAACTGCATATATGGAGATCCTATTGAAATCAGTGGACAGTGCAGGTGTTAAACACCTCTGAAACGAGGCCATTTTTATTTAGCTGTTGAAACAGCAAGATAGGATACTATTTTTAATTCCCCATATTTTGAGGAATCTGAGCCATCACTTTATGCCATTTCCTCCTCATCTTTACAGAAATTTGTCCCATTTTCTCACTCATATCACCCCCTACAGTTTTCTCAGCTCTTGCCCTAACAGCTCCTGAGATAACAGAGCTCAGGTAATTTCTGTTTTGTTGTTACGACTTTCTTCTCTTCCAGACTTACAGGATTATGTCCATTTGACTTGGGGCTATCCATTTAGCTGTCTGCCCTCCCTTTTTGAGGCAGCTTGAGCCTCATCTTTGGCGCATGCATCATTCTACTATCTTCTTCTCCGCCTTTCTCCCCTTTTTGATTCCCAGCCTCATCTTATTCCCTGATATCTAAGCTGCAGAAAAACAGCAGCAGCAGTTCAAAGAAGGAGGGCAATGGACATCCACAGAGATTAAGAGATCCCCACCACCTGCCAAAATGGGCATTATTAGGCAGAGGAGGGAGCACGATGCTTTCACACTGTCTAGTCACAGAGCCTACAATCGGAAAACCCCAATATCAGAGAACCTGCCTCTCCACCACTTAGGAAGCAAGAGCAACTGCCCTCCCTCCTCAGCCTGCCAGGGAAACACACAAACTATACAGAGAAAACAAACCTGGGCTATGTGATGACAAAGCTAGTGGATGAACAAAGACACGTGCTACGTGCTTTCTCCAATGTGCCAGGTGCCCATACCGTCCAGCAACTGGTTGCATATTCAGTCCCATCAAAGCTCTTTCCAGAACCCTCCCGGCCAGCTAATGGCTGAATTTTTCAGCTGGAATATACTGCTGTTGTATGGAGACACCATGACAGAAGGAACCATGATCTTTTAGGCAATTAAAGTCCTGTAGAAGTTGAGGCAGGCTTTGGATTGGTGGAAGAGCTATGAAGATAAATGAGGATTCAGGGAAACGTGCTAATGGAAACTCTCTTACAAAATTGATGAGCCATTACCTTTTCTCTCTTCCTTGTAAGCGAGCTGCTCAGAAAGCAAAGGGCATGCACCAGTAGTTGAGAAGGGGAGACAAAACCCAACCTGAGGAATGATTAATGTACAGTCCTGCAGCTCACAAGTGAAAAGAACAACCCTTTTATAGCTTCAGTAGGCTAATATTTTCCAACGTGCTTTTAAAGCCCAGAAAAAAAACATGCCATGGGCTGCTTGTTAAGCAGCAAACATAGCACTGACAATTACTCACTGTATATCTGTGATACCACAAATCCTCCATGTGACAATGACCTTACTGATCTTGAAATCAAACTATTTAAGCAAGTATGAGGACTTTTCTTATTAACAAATAATATTAAATGCATCATCATAGCTCTGGTTTCAGTACAGCAGGAGAGAAAGACTGTACAAACAGAGTACAGTGGCTTTGAGTGTTAAAAAACCCACACGACATCACCTAAGAAACAGAGTCTGCCAAAAGGATGGACAGATACAGTACGTTTATTTTCCTTTAATGCCGATATATATGTATCAAACATAGGCGCTTGGAGTCTACACATATTTTACTTACTGATTAATTGAAAACAAGGGATGCTACCATTCAAAACACGGAATTGCCACAGAGCCTAAGTCAACAAAATGATGAAACCCCTGCTTATAACAGAGCTGTTTTAAATGAAGTAACTCTAGAGGTCAAGGTAATAGTGTAACGCACAGAGAGAGTGATTACAGCCTCCTGGAAGACGTTTCTGCCTGAGATGAGTTAGCAGACACATCCTCAGATTAAACTGAGGATCTGCAGATCTCTGTATTTCATCAATCTTTCATTACGGCATAGCTTAGAAAATCATCTGGTCAGGTGTCACTAGAAAACCTTTTCATCTTCCAAAGCAAAATCTACCCAAATAAATTACTACACGTAAAATACAGTTAAAAAGGAGGGCCTGCAGATCGTTACGGGGTTCAAATAGCTCAAAATAGAGGAAAATATAAATTTCTACAATATTTTTAAATTTAAACACTGTCTTTCACAATAAACCCAATATATTTTATTATACAGGCTCTTGGACCAGAAGACATAGCTAATTAACAACATTCACGTGAACAAGTTCTGGAAGAGCTTCACCCCAGAAACTGGGATTTCATCAACTTCCTGGACAATTAATCCACCAAAGCAGCAATGCGTTCCCCTTACTTTTCTCTGATCATGGCAAACTCATAATCAGGGAAAATTGCTTTTGCAATCAGTGAATGGCTCTGGTGTTTCTCACCTCACGACCGATAGGTAATTTTACCAGGATAAGCCCAAGGACTGCATGCTAATGTATACATGAAAAAAGATACAGTGCAATTTCCAGCTCAGCAATATGGTTTTCTCAGCTCAGGTTCTCTTGTCACTAAATGCTTTTTTCTTGTGTTTTGGTGCTTCTTCAGCAAATTCTACATCATTTATGCTACGCTTCAAAGCATGTTTCCTATACTGAACCTCTCTATGCTCAAAACACATTGTACATCTGACTACTCAGTCATAAGTTCTTTCTGCTTGTCTTTTGGATTTTCTACCTGCTATTTAAATCACATGCAGTCTGACTTTACTTACAAATAATGGCTACACTGTTTTACCTACAATCTTATTTTTTAAAATGGGTCAATAAACAAATTAAATTTTAAAAAGAATGGGCTCCGGTCCTGAAAGCCATACTGGACACAAGATTTCTGTAGAAGCATCCATCAAAATTCATACGAAGGGCTAAGAATAGGAAAGCTCTGAAATCAAACTTCTTATGATAAAAAAAACAGATTCCAGTAAAAGTGGCTAAGAACATTACTGTGCCAGCAAATGAAATATTAACGCTGTTTTTGATTGTGTGTTTATATATTAAAACTTCAATAAATTATTTCTTGCTGTTGTTTACAGCAACCAATCAAGAAAAGTCATGATCTCTAGAAATAAGAAATGTTCACATTCAACACAAAGGCCAATTCCCACTTCTGATAGTAGAAACATGAGAAGAAGATTAGTTTATTTGCTCTACTAGGTTCTCTGTATTGTCAATGTCACAAATAAAATCTGTTTTCAGGCAAAGAGTAGAGGAAGCTTCTACCTTTTATGACCAAGAGGGAGATCACTAGGTTTGTTTTGTTTTGTTTTTAAACTTTGACATGTACTTCACCCACATACTCCATAACTACAATATTCTTCTTAATAAGAGACATGAGTTTCTGCAGAAGTCTCAACAGAACTGGAATTCATCTTTGGTCCCCAGATACGGCACAAAACTGGGCAGGAATGGGATCAGAGATGCTATTTCCTGTGCCTTGTACATAGCTTTTGGTAAATGTTGTGGGATACCCGGGCAGGTCAGAACAGACAGAATGACCTGCACACACACAACCTTTCCCACCAACTCCTGCCTTATTGATGGGGCTCATATTCATCTAGGAGAGTTTGCTATTGCCTCGCATCCCTGGATCGGTTTCACTAAAAGCCTGACATGACATTCTTGGTGCCACATGATCGCAAAAGGCACATTTCTCTTAAATGTCCCCTTTCAACATCCACGTTTCTATGACCAGTTCTGTCTTTGGAGAAGTGTGTATCCAGTCTGGAGAAATGTGACTCATTATCTTATTTTATAAACAACATAATGGAATGATTTTATTTTCCAAAGAAATGTAAATATTTGAAAAAACAACTGTAAATGCTTAAAAAAAAAAAGAGAAAAGAAAAGCTGGCTTCCTTTACTTCCTTTACTGTAAAGCTGCATCACATTTAGGTGCCCCTTAAGATGTTCTATTTATTTCTTGACCAAAACGAGCTACTACAAAATCTGACTTGAAGGAAAATGTGCAATGCACTCATTTTCTGAGGCAAAGAAAGCACTGCAATGGTTTAATTCATAAGAAGTTAAAACCTCTTTACTTCCCACCATTTGAAACTGGATTTGCCCCTTTTAGATCTCTCAAAAATCTGCACCAATGGAAGTGGCAACAACAGTAAAAAAACCAAAAACCCAACCATCAATCATTCATAGAAGAAGTTTAGAAAGATGGAATTGGGTCACAGAAACACTTATCACCTTTCCTTTTGGAATTTAGCCAGAGATAATCAGAAACTTTGGGGGGGATTAAAGAAGTTTCACGAAATCTTTCACTGGGAAAGATTTTTCAGGTCCAAAATTACATTTCCCATCAAAAGTCAGAGCCAAACCTCCCCACCCCTACTATTGCAAATATCTCAATAATCAAACATGGACACAAAAAGCAGCAGTTTGCTAGCGTGATTCAATCCTTACTATCCATGTGTCAGGATGGGTGCTGCCCGAAGATCCTGGAATTACCCAGTGTGAATGGAAACATTTGATAGATCAAAATGCTCATCGGATCAGGGAGGCAGCTCGCTGTCCCGCTCTAAATAAGTCACCTTCACGATCCTGTTCCCACAGCAACGTTGTATGACAACGAAGGATGCTACCAAGAGAAGACCGGTCAGGAAGGAAAGCTAAGGAAGGACTGCCTCCAGGGCAGGAAGGCCTTTAACACACACTCATGGTTGCTCCCTACGGCAAGGGAGAACTTCAGCTCGCCAGCAGTCAGGTTTCAGGGACAAACCTTAGTTTTCTGCAACACCCTTAGGAATTTTCTTGCATCAAGATCTTTACCTAATAATAATGGTTTAAAACCACTACTTTTCCCTCGATACAACTTTTTTCTCCATCAAATCAAGTATCTCAAGAAAGTAGAAACACATGCATACAGTCAGAGTGTAAGTAGCACATTTAACTTGGACCAGCAGGAAGACATGCTTTCACATAGCCAGCAGAAACATACTACGGGACATATTTAAAACATGGTTTGATATAAAGAAGTATTATATATATCTGAAACAAAATAGTGTTGCGTGTGCAGTTTTATGCACGTGGCTGAATTGATCTGAAAGGTTTGCTCAATACACGTTTAGCAAAACAGCATATAAGTGATAAACTATGAAAAGCAGAGATTTTAAAAAGTAACACCAGCAAGAAGAATTTACCCATCCTCTCATAGCCCCTGGGACACAATTACTCAATCAAATGAATAGGTTTGATACCTAACTTGCTCCAGGTGTATGTGTACTCTGTATCAGCAGACAGAAATAGCACCAAGTCAAGAGGGATAAGGAGGACTCACCGGCCGTTGTCACGACCCACTCCCCAGACTCTGATGCTCACAATGGGCTGCGAATGAAGAACTGTGCGGTCCATGGGGTCAATCAGGTTCAGCATGTCATTTTCCAGTATAAGGTACATGTCTTTGCCCTGCAACTCCAGACAAAGCACAGTTACACAGTACATCCCCCTCTCAAACTGACTGGGATCAAGGTGTTATGCCTATGCTGTTTAGACTTGCATCCTCGTAATTTACTCAAAGTTTCGGCTTGTTCCAAGAGCAATTGAAAACAAGTGTATTTACTTCTGATATGAAAAAGATCTAAGATAGTAACTTGCTACTACTGTATTTTTAAACAATCCCAATCACAAAAAGCATTGATGTCTTTTAAATGCAACTGTTTGACTCACTCAACCCCAAGCTACTGAGTTATTCAACAAATTATGTGTTTATCCTTTCTCCAGTAAATTCTTCCAAATATATGAGAAGTCAAGAACTGTCTTAATAGTAAAAGCTTACATCAAAACCTGTACTCTTAAGGCAGAGTTTCTTCCTTCAAACAATGTGCTTTGTTTCCATAAACTTTAACCAATGGGTCATGGGAACAGAGAGCAATTTGTACATGTCAAAGGATTTATAGAATACTCTTTGAAGAAAGATTAAAGGGGAAAACCTAGTATTAAGACATGAATGTGAATTCTGCTGGTGACTGCAGAATCCTGGAGCCAGGATTTCTCCCTCATTCTTCTGGCAGGTAAGAACAAGGAGAATGCTTTTTCCCCCTAGAGGAAACAAATTTAGAGGCAATTTTCCTTTTGATGCTAATTCACAAATGCTAATCTTCCCCCTATGGCTAGCATTTGCAAAAGGTCTGCTGCCTCTTCTATCACATCTAATAGCTCTCTTCTCAGAGGCTGTACGCCCTACTCTGCAGACTGCAAGATCCCATGGAAATGATCCTGGACCTATTGCCGAAGTAAGACAAGCTCCTGCTGATAAGAAGGAGAAGAAGGTGGGAGCTATCAGCTAAATACAGAGTAATTTGTTTCCTCTCTATTGTGCCAGAATCTAGAAATGAACAGAAAGAATGGAAAGGGTCTGACTTCCTACTGACTGTTTCAAAAATGACCTTTTTCTTCACCTCAGTGACACAGAAACTCTCTTCCCGCTTGGTTACAGTGGCTCAGGTCTTAATGACGTCTAATTTTGTGTCTGTGTAAGACACACATTCATGTCACCCTGGGGGGGCCTGCTTCCAGGGCTTCCAGGCTAGGCAGCAAGGGGCAGGCACTGCCGACCACCTCTCCCCCACCCCAGATCTCCTAACAGGGATTCAGAGGGGAGCTGTGACACAGAGCGGGCAGCGCAAGTGCCGAGAGGGGTGTGGGAGAGGAAGGGGACACAGGCTGGTATATGCAACGCCAACACAAGAACATTTTGCCTGATGGAAAAAGTACAGCTGTGGCCGAGATGCAAGGCTGGATATATAGACTGCTCCTAGAGAAGCAGAAACAGATGTAGCTGCGATAACCATGCATGTAAATGGGGTGAGTCAGGAGCATTGAACTGCTTGTGGCATGCAGAAAAAGAAACATGTGAAATAAAATACAGAAGCCAGGACGGCACCAGGCAGACCAGGATGATGAAGGAAACCAAACAGAAAACAGAGTCACTACAAAGAAAAAGGGTGAGAAATTTGCTTGGAGGTCAGAAGCAGCAAACAGATTGTGTGAAGAATGTTACCGAGTGTCACAAAGATTGCTTTTTGGACCCATTTTCCACTTACATATTTGTTCCAGAAGGAAATTATTACAAGAAGGTAAAATCTGTTCATCATGCAAAATACACTGGGATTAGGGTAATAAAACTGAATCCAAATTAGCTGGAAAAGATTGGAGAATGGGCAGATAAGCAACATAAGTCACAGAAAATTATCCTTGCAATGCTCAAGGGATAGCTTGGCTGCAGCCAGAAGCAATATATTTTGCTAAGTTTTGTTGCCTTATTATACAAAACCTATTTTAGAGATGAAAACACTGCAAGGGCAAGAAGAAATAATTTGGACAGACTGGGCACTTGAACATAGGCCTCAATGTCTCAGACTGCTGAAGAGCTGCAGAGACCTGATGGTGCAAGATGAGGAAGGCTCTCACGGGAAGAGCCACACAGGGAAAGTAAATGAAGGAAATAAAGACTCAACCCCAGCAGTCTTTTAGGGAAGTGTTACATACTGTGGTATATAGGTCAATGGCAACAATGTATCTTTTTCATGTAAGTGATTTTGTAATGTACAGGAATATAATGGATGGCAAAGTAGCAACACAAACATATGAGTTGCGTTTTTCTTCTTAGATTTTACAGAACTGAGGAAGTTAGAAATTTACAGGGAATTTCTTTTGGAGGGGAGTGGAGGGCATGAAATCCCACATTAAAGCCAGTGACAAAGCTTCTGTAGGGTCAGGATTCTACCCAGGGTGTGGGTTTTTTTGTTTTGTTTTGTGTTTTTAAATCATGAAAACCTGGGGATGGTCCTAGTCCCAATTTAACTTTCATTACAGTCTAGCTAAGATAAATCTTCAGGCAATCTTAAAACCTCTATCTGCAGTCATCAGTTCTAGCTTCATAATAGATTTCTGCTATAAGTGCTCCATCTGATATGTCAGTGATGAGCACACTTTTTTCAGATTCCTCTCTAAAACGTGCCTCTTCCAATCACTCTTGAAGCATTACATTGCCAGCATAAAAATGTGGTTGTAATGATTTCTTTTAAAATCAAGGAGACAATTTACTTCAGGGGTCACCTATTCAAGTACAGTGTCTCTCTTGTTTTGTCAGGCTGATTTTTCTTTTTTTTTTTATGAATAGCATTCTTAATTAAAACTTCCATTCAAGAGGACCAAAACTTTTCACCAGTTTGGCTTGAGAACCTGCAAGGGTTTCCAAAAAAGAACGATGGGATTGACAGAGAGAAATATGGAAAAATGGGAACATTAACTCTTAAACCAGTGAACATTAACTCTTAAACCAGTGAACATTAACTCTTAAACCAGTGAACATTAACTCTTAAACCAGAATAAAGCACACTATTTCAAAGTAAACGATATACTCTAAGTTGATCAAAATTCTGCATCTGAAACATGGATGGGATTACACACATGTAAAGAGAGTGGGTTTTTTTCCCTCCTGGGGTCAGCAGTAAATCCAAAGTCCATGACTGACACATCTCTCTAATTGCTTGTCTAGCTATTTTAACTAAATAAAACTGTTCTCAGAAGTAAGGAAAAGGGAGATCAATATTATCTTTTTCATTTATACATACAATATACATTTCTTACATAGAAAAACCCTTCTGAAATTACTTTAAATAGATAGGGCACTCTAAATGTGTCCCTTGAAACATCACTTCCATTTTTAAACAGGCACTTTCTCCAAGTTGCTCTTCTGAAGCATCTCTGCATTGTTGTGGTCATAGCCAGGATGCTGGACTCAAGCCTTGGACTTAACAATAACTTGGGAAAACCAAAGGATATTTTTCCTGAGATTTTTACTGAAATAGACAAGTCTGTCTTTTAATTCCTCTTCTGTTTGGCAGTGCCATTTCTCTTCGATCACACAAGTGAAGGTTACCACACTCACTCTTACATCACTTTCGCATTCAGATCTTGTGTAGTAAATCCACATTAGTGTAACCCTCCTGAAAACATGTCAGGAGAGAGGTAGAGAATAAGGTTTGGCTGAAGTTTAAATTGTTCCATGAACAATCAAATAACGAAGATGTTTTTCTATGGGTTTGTCTCCTACGTCCTCTGTACGTCACACCACTATAACCTCACCTTTTCCTTTCTTCTTGTTTCACTTACTGATTCCTCCACACCTTCCACTCCTTCATCTGTCCCCAGCACACCTCTTTTCCAAACCAGAATACCTCTAGCTTCCTTCAAGTTTCCCCCTGAGCTCCCACAGCGTTATCCTGTCTTTGCTGCCAATTCAGAAAGAAGCACAGAGCTTGCATGGTTCAGTTGATGAAGATGTACTGACCCATCAGCAAACCAAGAAAGAGGAGAGCTGGGCTCTCTGTTTTTCCCTCACTATGTGGGAATTTGGCATCCTTCAAAACTGGATGACACTGGTGAACAGATTCAAGAGTTATTGGAGAGGAACCAACAGACAGACTGATGACATAAAATTAATTTCCTTCTGAAACACTGATAAAATAATAATCTTAAAATAAGCCATCTGTACACCATTCTCAATCTTCTCATACATTTCAGAAGCACGGGGTTTCTGGGTTTCCTTAAAGCCCTTTATGTCACTAAGAAACTTGTGAAATTGCTGTTCCAAAGCACCACTCTCAAACCTTTGGTCAGGAGAAAGACTTCCACTGATTTCAACAGTCTGGTTTGTGTGCCCCCAACACTGTTATTGCACATGTGTGTACTAGCACAGATGTAAACACAAAGGTGAGATCTTTGTGGCATCTGCTGCCCTGAGCAGTTTGGAAAAAAACATCAACACTTTCCTTGAACTCTTTTATATTTTTTGGCAGTGCCAGCTAGGACAGGGAAATCCCAAACACAGAGCATGGATATATTTGCTTACAGAGTTGTTTTTTCAAGATGTTTTGCAACACAAAAGGGATGTTCCAAGAGGAGGAGTAGTTCACCCCATTCTTACCTCTCCCCAAATGCCGACAGTGTCTCTGATGTCGTTTTTACAGTAAGAGAGTTGTCTGATGCAATTGTTCACAGCAACACTGCTTTTTCCAGGAGCCAGATCTTCTTCTGCCATTTCTACCCAGCCCAGAGATCGCACAGCAAAGCACTAAAAAGAAACAGAAAATATCTGAACACGTATCAGAGAACACAACACGCTGCTGTGTCCAGCTATGGAAATCTTGTCATGCAACAGAAACTGGTCAGTTAAGGTTAAAGATCCCTGGCTAGGAGGAAAACAAAATCAAGGCCTTGTAGATGAGCTTATGCTCAAAGATAAATAAATTAAAATATAATTTGAGAATGGCAAAGTGAAAACATTCGAAGGAACAAAGAAGAATATATGACTTGCCAGGTAAAGGAAAGGTAGCTGTAGAGGTAACAGTAATGCTTTACAATAAAATACTTTTGCTAATACAAAGGAGGAAACAAGGGAGCAGTAAATAGTAGGACACACAAACACAGAGAAATAAGGGAAAAAGCACAACTACAGATACAGAAGAACTGAAATTTTAGCTAGTATCTAGAGCTCTAATTGAAAAGAAAGAAAATACTATTGGATTACGTCTGTTGTGAGATTCACACTCACAGTATATCTCACTGCCTGGCTTTTAACCAGAAAATCAAGGTTTTTTTGTGGATTACAGCAATCGTTTCTGCAGTAAGTTTAACTAAGGTGGCAAACAATAACAAATTCAAAGCACTAACAAAAAGATAAGCTATCACAAGAGGAAAGCAGGCTTTTTTCTACAAGAAATTAAAAATTACCTTTAAAATAAAACAATCTAATTATACAGTTTTTTAGCAGAAGGATGTTTAGCCAACCAGAGCACTCAGTTGGCAGAACAAGCCAAGACGACATTACTTTGCACATATGGTGCTTTTTGCAAACAAAACAAAATGGGAGAAATTGAATGGCACCATCCCTACCCTACATCTACTAGAGTAGGGAATAAAAACTTCAATTCTGAAAAAACACCGCGCATTTGCTCTCAGGCTTTATGATGGGTGAAATACAGACCTCACACTAAGTCAAAGGGAGTTTGTCTATGAGACCAAGATTTCCGCCGGAGAACATTATGGGTATATCTCATTCTCAAATGGCAATGCACCGCCAGCGATGGAAGCATGACAGACTTACTGGTGTACCTCCTTAATAGGCACACCAAACATAGATGATGGTCCCTAAAGGTTCAGCAATAATAGTTCCTTAATGACCCCATACCAAATTTCTGCTATCTTCTAGATATTTAATATGGCAACAGGCACCACCACTGAACACTGCCAAATCAAATGCCATCCTACCTCTGAGCTCCGGTTTCCCTGCACAATATGAAGAAACACTTGGCTTGAGTCAGTGATTAGATAGTGCATCAGCACTGACATAAAGTTGCACTCACTTCTTACACCCAAATCCTCTTTGCTAACCATGATGCCTCCTACAGAGGTGCAGGATTCAGCAGGCACAAATTCCAAAAGTAGAAGTGAGACAATTTACAATTAATAACTGAAAATCTGCCATCATATAACATCTCTGTTCTTTCACCCCGAGCCTCCCCTTCCCAAGACGGATCAAGTATTGACGTCAATTAGTACTCAGTCCTTGGTACCCTACTTGCTTCAGTGTTATTCATACGTTTCTTCTGAAATGTTGTTCTGTCCTGAAACGCTGTGTTGTTCTGGTGAACTGACTTGCAATTGTTTCAGTCAATCCAGTTCCCTGTTAGGTACTCAGGGCAATTTTGACCTTGCAAAGACCAACATTCATTGTCCAGCGCTGCCGCCTTGTGCCGCAGAGCTTTCTTTGCTGTCAGCAGCATCCTGCAGGTCTCCAGAAGGCAGGCAGTGATCCTGGGAGCTGCTCGAAGGAAGCCAGCACTGGTGACCGCTGGGAGCCACGCTGCCTCCAAGACACTGCTCACACAGCCCAGGAGCAGCAACAGCAGGTCCATGCTGGAGTTACCAATTAATCCCTCTTCTTGAGATGCAGTAAATAAATCAGCTTCACAGTTCAAAAGCAGACACTGAATATTTATTTGCCACCTTCTAAAAAATGCTGTGAAGTCAGTGAAGTAGATCAAGCTCATGCACCATCACTGGTGTGCCATTTGGGAACCACTGTCCTCAAAAAAAGACCCCAAAACACCAAGGTATTTTAAATATGCACAATATGTCAATTTTGGCAAACTAAGGGAGGATTAAAATTCACCAGTGGGTAAAAAGATGAACAAGTTTCTCCTTCCTTCCCTGTAAAACTTCTCTGCTCCTTCAGCCGTCTTTCAGCTTGCACAATACACTCCTCCAGCCTACTTCGCCATGCAGAAAACCCAGCCGAAGAGCCTGCCTCTTGTACCTCTGGTACCTACTCCAATGAGTCACCAATGATGCATCTCATCTAAGCTATCAGACAGCAAATACACTCTGCAAATTGTGTGAAATCGTTTAGTGAGTGTGGGTAAAAAATTAAAGCCTCCCATGCCTCCAGATTTTTTGTGGCTGTTTTTTTTAAATTATTATTTGTTTTTTGCTTTGCAAACAAGGAAACCAATATGCAAATTCTCATATATTCCCACAAAAGCACTGGCTTTCAGATTTTAAAGGGAGATAAAGGAGAAGGTGAAAGAGGAAACAAAGGAGGGGCCACCACTCAGGGGTGCTCTTCACTTCAGGGCTACACAAGATACTAAAATACCAATTTTTTAGCAATTATTAAGGTCATCTAATTTCAAGATTGCAGAATTGTTTTTGGCATATCAGATGCTCATGAATCTTGCTGAAAGTGCTGCGATGCCCATTGGGGTATTAAATATTTATCTCTGCAAGCTTTTAAAATACAGATTTTTACTGTACCAGAAGAAAGGGTTTTTTAACAAGTATTTCAATATTAAATTGAGTAACAGAATACTAGAAGAAACATTTTCTAAATCATTTACGAGAGGTGAAGAACTAAATATATACACTAAACATATTGTTTCCTCATTATTCTTCGTATTTCAACCACATCTGCAATTTATTAGCTGCTTTCCGAACACAAGTCCTTGCACTGAACAGAGTATACCTTAAGAAGGCAAAAAAAAGGTGAAAGAAAATCAGTTCACGTTGACAGCAGGTAAATCTCTTATTAGTAAAGATGGTAAACTGCTTTGGTATTTCTTTCCTGGCCATTTTTATACTACGTTTAAAATTCTCCAGTGGTGGCATCCACTGTATTTCTTTCCCTTCCCAGCCCACTGTCATGACAGTAGAGCAAGCTGAATGGGACACTCTTGTTGTCCATCCCATGTATTCCCCTCCGTGTGAAAGGCTCGACTTCCTTCCCCACTTCCAGTCCCTCTCCATGCTTCCAAGCCAGGCAGACGTGAGAAACTCAGTCGGCTTCTGGCACCTGGCAAGTTTTTGTTTGTGTGTTTTACAATAAGCCCTTACCATAACCCAAATAAAATGCTTCAGAACAGCTTCATCAAAACAAACTGATCTCCCAAAGACTCACTACAAACAAAAAACCTCTCAATAAAACCCAGAAGGACTCAACACCCCACCCACAAAGCAACACAATGCCTATGTACCTGAAGATACACATACAAGAAACATTCTTTTGCTCAAAATACACTTAAAGACCAAAAATCATCTACTTCTTGGGTGGCTCTAACTGAATACACATGCTGGCATGAGTCAGAAGTGATGGCAGACCTTCATGCAGATTTCAGCACTAGAAAATGAGAGGACTCAGAATAACATGTAATACATACCACAGTTCATTTATCATCAGTATAATAGAGAACAGAAGTATATATACAAACACCTATGGAGGGGGGTGTGGTGGAAGTGTGTGCACGCATGCCTGCATCCCTCTCTCTCTGTGTACTGCCAGCAATTGTAGATCTCTCTTATAAAGGATCCACTTCATGCTCTATTGTTGGTGCCCCCTCCTTAATTATTTGACTCAGAGGTACTCTTTAAAACAAACCACAAAACCCAGCAGAAACAAACCACCTAGTGACTCCAATCAGGTGTGACCTAATTCTTAAGCCAGGACTAGCTGAGCTAGCCACGACGGCAGAATTGCTTAGTTACGTAGCACACTAATCCAGCATTGTGGTTCCCCGGCTCCCACCAACGGTACTTACTAGTCAAGAGACAAAGTGCTTCCTTCGACCTGAAAGAGCTTTGCTAACACACCCTCTTTTCTCCTGGAACTGGTATCTAGAGTCAAAACAAGCCAAGCTGAAAACCACTGAGTGCAGCTCTCCTTGACTAAGAGTCTATGAGCTCAGTAAAACAGACATTCCTGATAATGCCAGCTGGTTCCAAGTACCTCTACTCGAGGGTCACATATAATTACCAGCAAATCATAATTATTGGCAAATCATAATTTCAGAGTAATCCAGATGCCAACTTTTGGCTTACAGTAGTCTACCTCATTTCTTTTCTCCCTTGGACAGTAAACAAATAACCCTTGTATCATGTTATACATTATTAGTATTAACTTACAAAATAAAATCTTAAAGTTTTTTTGCCTGGCCAGACCCTCTGCTTTATCTTAAAATCAAAACTCTAAAAAGGATGATTTAAATAACCATATCTGAATAAAGATAAGCGAAACATGATTTCCTACCTGCTTGAATCTACTGTTCCCAGACTCTTTCCAAGAGATGCCAAAGAAAACCAGCTTTGAAGAAAACCAAAAAAAGCTGATAAATACAGCAGGATGAAAGACAGATTTAGGAATTGTATACTGTATTTGGATCATTTGGATGTTGCTGTTTGGGATGGGGAAGGATCAAAGATACTACCATGAACACTGTGTGTCTAAGACAGGTGAATGAAAAAAAATGTTTAAACCACAGTATGTCAACAACTTTGTAATTTCATCTCAACTGGAAACTTCACATTTCCTGCTAGGCTACACAGGACCTTGTGCAAAGAAAACACACAGGGGAAAAAAAGGCCACAGGGAAAAAAAGGCCACCTATCACACACTGCCCCATGAAAAGACAAGTGAACAGAAATGAAAACACAGGTATCACTGCTCAGTTTTACAGTTCTGGGAAACATATGTTTGCATGGCTGCAAATCCAATTAATGTTTCAGGGTTAATGATCTGTAGCTAAAGAACCAAAGTCATAAATGCTGTATTCCAAACTGTAAAAAGCTGTAAACCTCCCTCGCAGTACAGTTCTGATCTAAAACATCACCTAAAGCTGGGGAGCTTTAGGTTTGAAGGAATGACTGAATCGTGGTTCACACACTTCTGCTCTTTGGCGTTGCAAACCCTTCACCACAGGGCAGGGTTCTGCTCTGCAGCAGCTTTTCCAAGAGGAAGTCTAGAAGGAGCTGTGACAGGAATGCAGAACCGTGCACATACGCAAATGCCACACCCTACTTGTTGCCTCATGTAGTCCTAAGCACGTACCTTTAAAAAATAAAATAAAATTAAAAAAAAAAAAAAATCAAGAAAACCAAAGCAGATACAATCCCCTACTAGACAGAGGACAAGAGATCAATTACATGAGACTGATGGCAGAGTAGTATTGGAAACCGGATAGATCATAAAGGCATGGGTAGAAAGATCCCATTACAGGGAAAAATTGGATTAGAACACTGGTTTGAGAACAACAAACTAATGAACATTACAAATACACGGACTGATTGTTTTTCAGATCACACAGCTGTTGGTAGCCACTATGAACATCTGCATTAGAGTATGTTTGCCTTGATGATTTAAATCTGTGCTACTAATTTCTTCTCCACTTCTGAGCCTAAAGGACTTGGATTTCCCTTTGTTTCCTTCTATGTTTTTCCTTTTTAAAGATTATATCTGTCTGCAGACATATGTAAATCATTACAGTATTTAATAAGGCCTTTTATCACAGACCGCTGAGCAGGCTCGTGCCTGACACACAGCATGTAGGTCACATAATTAACCGTTTCTTATGCAGCCAACACAATCTTGGAAATTCCACTTACAATTTATTTAATAGTTTAAAAATAAAACAAACTATCATATTATTTTATGCTTTAGAAGATCAAGTATCTTAAAATATAGCCACCCTATTCCGAAAAGAAATATGTTCCAGTATATTTGCTGGCTATACATGAAGAAAACTTACATTGATTCCAGATGAAAATATTGGAGATGACCAAAGCTAAACTGAGTAACAAAAGAATAAAGAGATCTTATGCAATTAATGAACAAGCAAACACTTTCGTTTAATTGACGTGAATAGACTGCAATGCATCCATTTTCTCAGCAAAATACTGACAGTTGTCACATAACAATTCTTAATTACAAAAAATTAAAAATGCAGAATCAAAAACATACTAATAAGATTTTTCAACATTTCCAACTTTCTGTTGCAGTTCATCTTGTATTATTTGAATTGCTGAAAATGTGCATGCCATACAAAAATAAGAACACAGATATTCAGGTCACAACAGAATTCAGAAATCCACTAATAATGTTTCAAGCAGATTATTGTAAACTGAACTTCTGTGGAATAAAATATGAGGGCTTTACAAATACTGTAAAATAACCTTTATGATAAATTATTTCTCTAGAGCAGGTCAATACTGAACTTTCTGCTTTCACAGTCCCTTACTCATTCCCCAAGACACTGCAGTCTCATTTTTTCCAGACTCGCAGACTCCAATGTGTAGGATGACAAAAGTCTCTTTCTTGTTTTGAGTTTAATATTTCTTAGTGGTTCCTGCTGGCTCACAGCCAGAGGTCTAATCTGCTCTATCAAGGCAAGAAAATGCTGCAGGACCATTGCGTCGGTTCAAGATTTTTTGAATCCCAATTTCTTATTCATTACTATATTTCTGAATCAAGTAAAAAATCTAGGCAGTTGAGCAAAAATGGAATGGACACTATTATTCTCTACTAATACCCTTTTGCTATATGTAGTTCTGAAGAAATTAAAATCACCTTATTCTTTTCTCCAGTCTTCTCAGTAAAGAATAGGCTTTGATCTTAAATGTTTTGCAGATACCTTGACTTCACATCCTAAAGGGATGGGTTTATGGACTTCGTTTTGAGATATTAAAGGTGTTTTGGGTTTCATTTTAATACAGTGAAATAAAAAACATGCTTCCTCAGTGAAGAAAAGGCAGTCATATTTCTCATCAGAAACTAATAATGGATGATTGTTGCAATGATGCTCAAATTAGGGTCTATCTTGCAGAATAACCGAACTGTTAGGATAACTCAAGCAGGTTTCATTATTCTACAACACACAAAAATGACCCCAACAAACACACATATGCTTTGTCAGTAAAGACAAGCCCTGCAGGAGTTTATAGGGCATGAAAGAACGTGTGCATTCATTTCTTAAAAACTAATGCTCTGCACTTGTTATCTTTAACCTTAAATGTTGTATTTTTCTGATGAGGGCTCTTCTGCAGGCTGATAGATGTAAGTGGTTCTCATGCAGCCAGCAGCACTTTATTTAGTACTGTGGTGCATAATTTCAAAGGTAAAATGCATGACATCCAACTTAAAAAAAAAACAAAACAAAAAACCCCCAATCTTTAGGTGAACTCTCAACCTTACTGAATCAATGGAGAAAAACCTTCCGTCTTCATTAGAGTCAGGATTTCATGTCTCTTTAGAAGCACTATTGTTAAGAGTAATTTGTTTTCTGCAGAAATTATGCTTACGACAGAATCCAAAGTCAGTGAAGTTAAATCACTTTTGATCGATTCCTACTCTTTGAAAAAGACTCAAATGAACATGAATCCCAAGTCCAGAAATCTTGAGCCCTGGTGGGCCTCCCACATTTGAGGGCCCACTTACTGTCATGCTGCCTCCCTGCAGCACCGTGGAGCAATCATCTTCAAGCATATGGAATAATGCATATCCACGTAGCAGCAACATGGCATTACGATGTACTGCATATCTCATGTCTTTAAATCTCTTAAGAGATAAATATTACCTCCCACTCCCTTTTCTCTTTGATGAAATGCAGGCAATTTTGTAAGGAAGACCTCTGTTTTTTTTAAAGTGAAAATTAGAGGTAGAACTAATACCAAAATAAATATACATGGATGGCTAGAGCTATCTAAATATTGCTCTGTCATTCAATACAATGTTCCATTTTAATTGATTTTTAAATTAACTTCCTCCATAAATGTACCTTTCAGCAGGTCCACAATGGACAAATAACCCAGCAAGGTTGTACCATGCTGTTTTCAAACTGTGTATATACAACATATAACATATACATCATACATAAGTATATATATATTTTTTATATATATACACACACACACACAAAAATGCATACTCTGCACTTTTTTCATTAAAAATCTATGCAGTGGAATGGTAAACTTTGTGACACTGCAGACTAGAGCAGGCTATTTCCCTGAGCTGCCCTAAACTGGCAAGCTAAGGCAAAGAATTGAAGAGAAATACAAAAATATCATCTGATCAGTTAATTTTGTAGCAGCAAGATGATGAACAAGAGGCAGTTCACAATCAACAGGCCATTCTAAAGCTGGAGCTGACAGAGGCTATATATTGTTTTAGAGGTGAAATCATTGGTCTCCAGTGGGGAGTATGAAGGGCTGTGAGCTGTGATTACCTCTGCAGTGTATTAGCAAAGATGCTGGTGAGCTGATGGGGAGGTCTGCCAGCAATATCAGCAGAGGCTGAGCCAAACTGGGAGCTCCCTATTCACCAAATCCATCCGTCTGCAGAATGGCAACAGGAGCTTTTTGCCTGTGGGACGTGAGTATGCAGTTTCTGTCCTCTCCTGAGGGCTCCTTCATCAACCATACACAAAGTACTGCTGGCCTAGAAAGAGTTTACTGTGCTGTACCACAGAACAGTGAATAAATTGTGATTAAAAACAATTACAAACAAGAAAATATTAGGAAGTGCAGATTCTTCCAAGAAAAAAAAAATCTCTCGCAGCAGCAGCTAGGTTTTTCTTGTGTTCTGCACAACAGCCATGGTTTGTTAAATGGTTGTATACAGCAAGATGCTGTACACACACCCCCGCCAAGAAAAACTGCACCGTGCATCTCCATCAGAAATGGTACTGAAGATGACACTGGCACTTCGACCTAGTGAAGCAATAGAATACTCTTCTTAAAGAGCCACCACTGGAAGAAACATCATCATTAAAAAAATAAAAAAAAAAAATCAGGTATATTCATATTTTCTCAAACATGGCTGGCACTTCCTGGTAGAGTAGCTACAATTTCAACAGCACTGTTTCACTTTGGAAATGGTTTCCCGTTACTTGGAGGTCACGGCAGCGCATTCGGTGCCCCACGGTTGCGATTTCAGAGGCAGGGCACGCTGGCTCCGGCGCCGTGTCACCCAGCTGGCAGCCAGGGAAGCCACCTCCCCACCGGGAGAGCCGTCACTGGCGTGCACCTAAACTGCCCATGCAACCTGGCCACCCACGGCACTCACAAGGTAGTAATTGCTTCAAGGGAAAAGTGTGACCCACACAGCTCCCACCCACATCATTTATCCTCCTGTAATGTAATTGCCATCTATGTTCTTACTACTCCAACAACAATCCCTGGTCAACAGACCTGCGGCAGACAAAGTTGTTGTCAATACTGGAAATTTATGGGCCAAGAAGATATTTTGATTTGATTTGAAACAAAAGTGTTCTTATATTTTATCTTCTCTTTTCCCAATCCTGTAGAAATCTGGCAGCCCAATGCAAATCTTTTGTACAGTATATCTTAATAAAGCAAATACTGATAATGACCTCAAATTCAAGACATAATTATTGCATTACAAACCTGGACATTAATGGTAAATTTTAAAGCAGTTTCCATTCTCTTTCACATGAGGAATGACTTTGTGATATATTCTTCTAAGGAAGGCTACAAGTAAAATCTCTCCCTCTACATCTCACCTGCTCTTCAGTCACCCATGTCTTGATCCTGCATGAAAGGTTCACATCTAATTAGATCCCAGAGATATGTGGGATTTCTAAGAGTGAAAGACATGTAACATTTTGCAGGATCTAATTATAAATCTTGAAGGGATCAAGAAATTATCCCAGATAATATATATTTAAAAAATATAAATATAACAGTTAAAACATATTGTAAGTCTGTATACCATTAAAAAAGTAAATCGCTTAGATTTGGGAAAACACTACGTCGTCTTCTGCCCTGGACTAATCTTCATATTTGATTAAACAAGACTCTGTTTAGGGACAAGATGGAAGCAAATATCCTCTAGATGGAAATCTGTATTATGATCTACTTCACATCATGACATTATCACTTATAACATCACCTAATGACACAATAGATGTCAGTAGTAATAAGCATCAATCACAGAGAGAGAATGAATGAGCAAACACACTCTCCAAAAGTTCTAATGTACAAAATGAAAAATAAACTATTTAAAAATATATTGTTGAGGAGATGTATTTTAGTGCTTTAGTCTGCTATTTCTAAAACTGCTTTTGAAGCAGAATGTTTTCGAGCACCTGCATCATTTACCTGCAGCACCTCCATAGCTGGAAGGGTGCCTTAAAGCTGCTAATGGCAGACAGCCATATTCAGAACCAACCAACCAGTTTAGAAACTGCCATCCCCATCTCCAACCATTGCTACCCAGAAGCTGCAAGGATGGAAAGATGGATAAACTTTTGCTATACTACAGTAATTGTCAAGACAGACCTCTTTTTGATTAGTCACTGGATGTTTCAAACGAAGATCTGTGTTTTGATTCACAGTTTTGAAAGCTACTAAAATGACTACCCAGATGGTGAGAGGGGGAAGAAACTAAGGGCACCTTTTTGTGTTTGAAAGAAACAAGGAAAAAACCCTAACCCCAAACTCCATTACAATGTTTACTTTGGTTTTAGGTTGGGGTTTTGTTTGGTTGGTTTTTTAAAGTTTTTATTCCCAGATTATCATTGTTCCCTCCGAAAGCCGAAAATAAGCTAATACCAAAAGGAAACATTTTTTTTAAAAACTACTTAACACTTAGTCTGTAGTTCTTTTGATTTAAAATACTTAAGAACATCATTTAAGGAAGATCCATGAGCACTGAGCATAATCTGCTTTCCTGCATGTTGTGAAAGCTTTCCTGCATTTCCACACCATCTCATCAATGCAAAAAATCAGTATTTCCAAAGAAGCACTTAGTTTTCTATTGGGAGCAGCTTAGTGTTAAAGGAACTACGTACACACTGTTTAGGATAATCCCCAAAATATAAAATTCTGCTGTTCACAAGAAACATCAGCTACTGGCAAGAAGATTCTTTTAAAAAACAAAACAAAACAAAACTGCCTCCTCCTGACCAAGGTGCTATTAAAATTTTTGAGATGAAGACCAGGACTTTTCTCCCCCTCATTCCTACAAACTTGTAAACACTGGTTATAATTATGGCTTAAGTTGCAAATAAAATGATTACTTACTCAGGAGTTGAAAAAGTAAATGAAATTATGTGTCAAGAACTTTCCAATAGAGAATATGGACAGTTTAAAGCTACCCTACAAGACCCCGGAAAAACTCTACCCAAGGTAACAAATCTGATGGCCCATGGTTAAAAATAGAAGACAGAAAACACAGAGCTGTACAACAGTCAGGGAAACAGGGACTCATAAGAAGATGGCAAACCCTCCTAGCCTCATTATGAATAATTAAAAGCACTTGGCTTGTTTACTTCAATAAAACTAGGCTGAAGAAGAGACATAATTGCCTGCTATAAACGCACTAGAAGATGGCTAAACATAGAATAAGAGGATAAAAAATGGCCTCAAAAAGTTTAGGTTAAAAGGCTTTTGACCATCAAAGGAAGGCAATACTTGGATCAGTTTGTCAGTAAGACCAGTCAAGGCAAAAAAAACCCCCCAAAATGTTTAAGAAGAAACTTGAAATTAATACATGTGATTACATATTGTGGTTCCCTATAAGGGTAAAGGAATGGGTTCAAGATTTCTTCTTAGTCCTCTACCCTGTAACTGGTCCTATTTCCTACGGAATGAAAACCAAGGATTGTTTTTGAAAGAAAAAAATTCCTGTTCTGAAAAACAAGCAGAAGTACCATTTTGGAAGAAAAACTGTTGAAGATGTCTAATTTTTCTTTTAGATTTAATCTTTTTTTGTAAGGAGACTTAAGATGGAATAAATTCCTCACATTTAATTAATTTAATTGAGTCCACTAATTGAGTCGATTAATTGAAATGAACTGAACTGAGGCTTTTTGTAGTGTTTCATGTCCTCATGAGAAGATTACAGCACGAGGTGGACTGTGAAACTGCTGGGATTTGCTGAATACTCCCTGTTTGCACCAATAATTTCAGAAGCCACTCTGACTGTGAGAGAGAATTACGGACTTCAGCGTGAAAAGATGATCCTTTTTTGGAATTACTAGACATGGCAAAAACTCCTCCTCTCTGATTAAGTCTTCACTTGCATCAGAAATCAGACTCATCTCCATCACCAAGAAGACATGCTGATTATTTACTAATGGTCTTGTGTCTAGCCAGGATATTTGCTTCTGGAGAAGACCAGAAACAAGCAAATGTAGGATGTCTCCAAAACACACATACCTGCCTACATAGCAAGAAAAGCAGCAGAGAGATGGATATTAACTCTTCAGGAGGAGTATTTTGTAAAATTATTTCCATAGAGCTATTTACAGGCCACTTTCATGACGGCCACAGGTGGCCTGACAAGTCAGCTTGTCAGAAACATCCCTCACATAACTTCAAATAGCCCAATTGGTTAATCCCTAATGCCCAGGTAATTCGTAGGAGTTCACCAACTCACTTCTAATGTCTCCAACTGTGTTTTCACTCACCTACAGGTAAGTCATTAAATTTAAATCAGCACCTCCTACCTCCTTCCCTCTTGCAAACAGTCTCCTTCTCCTCCTTTCTTTTGAGATCCTGAGCATTTACTGGTTTCTAAAGTAGAAAACAGACTTTTGGAGCAACTGCCTAGTACTTCCACAGGTATCAACACATTCTTCCCATTCTTAGACACTGATATATAGCTGAAACTACTCTAAAATGGCAAAGCTGGAAAGTGAAGCTCTGCTGAACAGGCTAATGTGGACAGGGAATTTGAAAATCCATGCTTAACACAGAAAGACTAAATCAAGCCTCAGCAGAAAATCACATTTAAAAGGAGAGAATAAAGGCGAGCCCAAATGTCAGGCCAAACAGGTAAACTCTGAAGAGATTTTGGAGAAATTGAGTCATATGAGCTTCCCATTTTTCATCCCATTCCTAGGGACAGAGACAGGTTTCCCCAGGAGGTTCGGTTTCTTTGCATGACCGCAAGGAAAAAATTTAGCATCTTTCTATACTTTTTACATACGGCCATCATATTTTACAACAATGTAAAAAGAGACAGCCCAGAGGAATTTACTGTACAGGATTGGTAAAAGCATCTTTTTACCTCCCTTGAAACTCAATTAGGAAGGCGCGGGTTGCTCTACAAATTAACCAGGAAGGTTATGATCTGTCTCCTGGGAAGTACCAATTCAAAACTCATTTTCAGTTGTGCATGTTTCACATGCAGAATTAGGATCCTGGTCAAGTGCAACGAGCCATCTCTTCAAGAAATTCCTACCAAAATAAATTACTGAAATCAAGAAGCTGGATGTAATCATTCTCCCCTTTCTCCTGCTTCCCCTTCTCTTTTATAGCCTTGTGCAGACAACCTGCACCAAGATGCCAAGGATATGAAGCTCTGAACTGCATCTTAAGCACATGATGTATAGAGAAACATTTGTTGTTTATGGACAATTTTGAACAATTAACTGTGTTGCTGCATAAATCACTTTTCTTATAAGAATTACATGAATTATATGACACACTTCCCAAAACTGAGATTTTTGCAGTGCTACAATCTCTGCAGAAGTTGGGACTCTGGGGGAAAAGACAACTACCTCAGCTTTCCACAAGGTGGCATGGTTCCCTTTGCTGAAAGACAGCATTACTCCGTGTCATTGAGGAAATTTAATTTTTTTATTTAATTTTTTTTTCAAATGTACTGGCCACTGTCATGAATAGGTTTAAATAGATTTAAGATCTCTAAAATATCTCTAACAAGGTTCATTTTAACAAATTCTTCCAATAGAGAGTTTAGTAAGTTAAAAAAAGCTTCCTTCTCTTACGTTGAAATTAAGAAAAAGTATCTGTGCTTGCTGCCATGCACGTCATGTGGCAGAGGAGAGCCTAAGGGGCTAAAATATCTGATTTTCCAAGACTCAGGTCATCAGTTTCAAATCCTATCAGAATTCTTTCAGTCTCGCAATATTTTGGGTTAAATGGGGTAGCAAGGAATCCACCTACCACACTTCCTTCCCATCCATGTGAGAATTAAAGATCCTAGAGCATTTTCCACAGGCGAAGATTCTCCCCGCTGTTTCCAGACCACTTCCCGTCCCTGTGGGGTACCCTGTGGGGTATGGCCGTTCAGCAGCTGCTTGTCCTGTCCTCAAGGCAGGGGCAGATGCACTGAACAGCTCTGCCTACAGCCTCTCCCGCTGCAAAGCAACATCAGTGCTGCTGAGCTTCACCTGCAGGACCACACACGTGGTCACTACTGTCCCCCCACAACATCCCCATCAGGCAGTGACAGATGGCAGGTAAGGTGCTTTGACTCAAGTGATTTAAAAAATCCACCCAAACATGTATAGTTTCTCCTCTATTTCTTGACTTGCTCTTCTCAGTCACTTCTGTAAATGTTTCAGTGCTCAGTTTTGATTACCCGTTCAAGAATCATCATCATGTTTCACCTAAACAGGAGAAACAAAACCAGCTGTGACAGACAAAAGAGGACAAGCTTTTGGCATTGACCCATTTCCCTGACACCAGATGGGTATCAGTTCCATAAATTTTGAAGTTTAAAAGCAAGCCAGAGAGGGAAGGGAGATGATGACATATGAGTTATTTGCCCACAAATACTGTCATGGTTCTCCACGCAGGAAGGGCTCCTAATTCTACCCA
>NW_009213402.1:3064-14047 GCF_000690835.1 Fulmarus glacialis | reverse complement strand
GGAAAGAGTCAGAGATACCAAAATACTGCCTCCCTATAATGCTTTCCATACTGTAAGGTTTATCTTGAAAGGAACAACTTTCTGGTTCTGAGGACTGGTACCTAATGCTCATCACTCCTACACCTCCATTTACTGGGCTCAGAATTTAGTGCTTGTCATTGTAACGAGCGCAGCTGAAACCCTTGCTTTTTAACTGCCAGCCTGCCAAGCAAAATGCATTTATTCACCTCTGATTTAAACATCACGAGCCAAATAATCAAGATGACAAAGAAGTTTAAGTACCCTGATCAGTCTGTTTTCTCTCCTAAAATATATCATTAATGTTATTGTAATTATCAACTCTGTTACATACTGTCTTCCTGCATGTAAGTAGCTTCTGGTCCTGTCAGTCACTGCAGGTGTATGGCACAGCCAAAACTCTTATTTAAATTACTTGGATTTCCAATTACAGAGATTCACATACATCCTTAAAAATGGATGCAAGCACGAGGCAAAACCATCAGCAAGACAAATCTGGAGATATGCATACACGCGTTCAAAACATTCTGCTGCTTCCTTCTCCTCAAAAACCTTAGATTACAACAGTAAAAGCTCTGATTTAATTATGGTGTTGTTCACATAATGGTCTCATTTTTCTCTATAAATTTTATCCTCAAACTAGGCTGCATCCTCTGTTCTAAAATACAAAGTTCCTTGTTCTAAAAAGTAACTTCCTTGTTACTAGTTGCGAGTTCAAGCAGCCACGTAAATAAGGAAGAGTACTTAAAAAAGGGACAAACTTGAGAATAAAGAGCAAATTCTGTCACCGAATGCCCCAGGAAGCTATCCAGCCATGAAAAACAACAGAGCCCTCCCTCATTTAGGACAGAAAACTGACTTAGTTGTGCAAGGGGTCAGTTATTACAGTTGGACAGTAGAATCTTGAGCTGTAACATTCAATCTCTTGGCTTACATGATTTTAAAATAAGTCACACTTTCCTGACCAAACTGAATGAAGCTTTAAATCTGCAAATTCCTTTGATGGAATTAGTCTTGCATGGTCAATCTACATTGTGCCAAGAGGAGGAGTACAGTTAATTTCAAAACCTAGGAGACATTCTGCACCTTGCAAGTTATGTTTACAATTGCAAATTTTTAATTGTTATCCCATTGTGGATCTTCTTACAGACCTTGGCTTCTGGATCACTGTTGATGCTACAAGAATCATCATCATCAGATTGTGGACCATTTCTGTTACAGAGGGAAAAAAAAAAATGCATCTTAAAATCGTATGAAAATTACAGCACAGCACAAGATGGAGCTGGTCACTCCACGGAGACTTCTGAAATCATTGTACCTGAGCTTCAAAGAGGCATAGCGTAAGGTTGCTCCTTCAAACTCTTTCAGACTTGGATCTGGGTTCACAGTGGCTGCATGCAAATCCTAGAGATAAAGGCAGTGCTATTAGTATAGTATTAAGTGCTATTAATATAGTATTAAGTACACTACCATGTTATTTCTTATTTCAAAGGGAAATTAAATCCTCCCTGCAAAGAAGCGACAGTATTTCTGGCTGAAGTTGAAAAGAGGCATGCATATATTCTCAAGCTGCATGTCATTCAGTGCAGGCATCTTACTCGTTACATCATGGCAGTTGCCCTGCTAGTTTAGACTGAATCCATCCCAAGTGGAAAGATCAGAAAAGGCAGCATGTTTGTGAGCTAGACATCCCTAGCAGTACCCCCACTCACTTTGGCCTAGGTTATGAATGACATTCATGGAAAAATAAAAGGGAAAAAAAACAGCCACTGCCATGCAAAAAACAAGGGTAACAGTATTAAAGGTTCTAAAATCTGACAATATACTTGCCTTCCAAATGTCACTATTAATCTTTCCCCCATTCAGTACAGCAAAATCACTCCATGGCTGTTTCTAGACACATAATTATTCACACAGGAAGAAGCACATCGATTTTTAAAAAAAAAAAAAAAAAAAAAAAAAAGAAAAAGAAAAAAAACACAAGACACTCTTGTTAGCATTGATATTTACAGGATGGGTTAGGGAACAGATCACCTCAAACTTCAACTAATTACTCCACTATACCATGGCATTTGGAGGAAAGGGGAGAGAAGACATGCCTCTAACAGTTACTTACCAAAACAAATGATTGAAACAAGGAAAGTTAATATAAATTAGGAACAGACAATGAAATTACTCTTTA
Source organism: Fulmarus glacialis (assembly GCF_000690835.1). Lineage (NCBI taxonomy): Eukaryota > Metazoa > Chordata > Aves > Procellariiformes > Procellariidae > Fulmarus > Fulmarus glacialis. The sequence goes on along the minus strand of NW_009213402.1, from coordinate 11,847 downwards.
ACTATGATCTTAAAAGCAAGCAAAATGAATCTGAATATGAATGTTGGCCACAGCTGCTACAGCCTTTGATAAACAGCAATTAAGGGGAAACATTAGGATTTCCATTTGATTAGCACTTTTGTTAAAAGACCCTAACGCTATTGGAACTAGAAATACTGAAACACAATGACATATACAAGGATAAGATACATGTAAGGTAAAAATCAAATATTTCTAGAGAGAAAGTACAAGAAAAGGACAGTGAAGGGAAGGAGGATTAGTAAGAAGTGCAGAGAGATTCTTGCTGAAAAAGTAGTTTTGTAAAGTCTAGCAGCCTTTTTAAAAAACAGAACAAAACCAAAAAAACACAAAACAAACCACCCACGCTCTCATTTTCTATTCAAGTTTCTCAAAATTTTCAGAAGCGTTCACTAGTACAATCAAGCAAGTAGCAGTGCATTTACCACTACAGCAACCTGAGGTTCATCCTTCTCTGTAAAGCCTGGGAGGAGCAGCAGCTGAGAGGGGCAACTCCAACATCCTCTTCCCCACAAGGACAGAAATCCCACAGTCCTGAACAAGAGCCAGGTGGGACAGGAGATCTGGTTGCTGAGAGACCCAGAGCCTCCTCTTTATAGCTTCACCAAATCAAGTATTCCTGTAATTAGTGGCCCTTTTAAGATCAGCTCTCGCAGGTTGTCCAATTCAGCTCCAAGATGAAGTGGTACCTACTAATACGGCCCAATGCATTGATTTGCAGGGTGGACCTCTCACCTCAGAAGTGTTCTCAGTACATCCCCACTGGAGAAATTATTTGTGAGAAACAACTCCCAGGAGTAACTCTTCCCTAACATGCCTTCGAATTAATTGAGTTGTTAGCTTTTCCTACTAAGCCCCTCCTCTTTAATTATTAGCTGCTAGTGGTTATATTACCCACAGAAGAACTTCTAGAGGTGATCCAGGCCCAGGATGAGTCAGGCTGTAAGACGACACAACTACCACCATTAAATTCTGCCATGATCTCAAAGAAGCTCTTACTAAAAATTGAACCCTACAGCTTTTTCTGTGCATAGGAATCGGGAAAAGAGGCAGCAAAATCTCTAAAATTTGGAAGAGAACGTTACAAAAGATGAGGATTCACAAAGGAAGACATTTGGCAACACACAAGAGAAAAGAGCCACCTAAAACTAAGTCAAATTTAATCAACTGTGCAAAACCAAAATACGTTTTCATGCTTTTGAGGGGGAGGAAGAGAAGGAATTCCAGGTTGTTCGTATTTAGCATTTATTAGCGTTTTTGTGAAATCTGCAGGATTTTCGCATAATGCTTAACCCATTATTGCTTTGGATTGAAATTTACTGATTATCTTGTGAAAGAAAAATTGCCTTGCAGCCTGTGCAAAAGTAAGGCATTTTTGCATTTTTTCCTTTTTAAAACCCCTTCTGCCATTTGTATGCATTACAGCATCATTCCTCCCTACCCATTTTTTTCTGATTCTCTGTTCAACAATAGTAAGTAACTGTTTTTCTTTATGCTAAATATCCAGAGTAAGCTACAACATAAAAATGGCTGACTTGATCTGTTCTTTGTTGACTGCCCTCAGCTGTGAGCCACATTCTACCAAATGAAGCAAAGCTTCTGTATACCACATCATTTAAGAGACAGGGACACAAAATAATTTAAAAAAAAAAAAAAAAAAAAAAGGAAAAAAAAGGAGGAAACAAGACAAAGGGTAAAAAGGCATTACTCTGGGGGAAAAAAAAGGTGTTTCTAAATGTTTCTTTGACAAACTCAAAAACTGAAAGAACCCAAATAAACTCATCTCAAGACTAGCACATGATGCTTCACAGACAAATGTGATAAAGATAGAAGTATTTTTTATGGACCCAGAAGCCTATTGGGACAGATACGAAATGCTACCCCTGCCAATCTTCAATCCTAGATTATAGTCTTTCATCTGCCTAAAACCTATATATCCCCCAACCTTTTCAGAAGAAAGCAATACAAATTCCAGCACGTGGGAATGAGCTAAACCAGCCCTCCCAAACCAGATTATCTCGGAGCACAGGCTTCCAAACAGCAGTGAGGGAACCAGCAGCACACAGCTCACACGTGGTCCAACCTGGAGCTGGAAGCTGTCCACTATTACTGCTGCTGCCAACGGTAGTGCCGGGATAAAGGCGTTCGGGAGCCCCTACTCTAGACCGAATTCTGCATCTTTTGTGAAGTGTCAACATTGACCATATCACGGATGTCCAGGTTAATCCCTCACAGGGAGGGAGAGGGGAAGCACTTGGGGTAGGCTGCAGTGCAGTGAACAGGGACTGAAACCAGTATCACCTGCAAATGACCTGGAAACGATTAGGTGCTGGCAAGTATTGATTGCAGAGAGGTGAAAAACCAAAGATTCACGATAGCTCACACTGTTAAATCTAGATTACAAACTATTTCATTACCTAACCCTATCTTTTAACCCCACACCATGGCTTATTTCCCTCTTAGTGCTCTGTAGCGGGGTTCTGCTCAGAACCAGCTGAATCCCAAGGGATTCTTCCTCAAGTTCCCTCTTAATAAAGCTCAGCATCTGTGGTTTCAAGAAATACAAGACTTTTCCTAACAGTTCTCATTATAACTCCAGCCACATCGCTTCTTAGTAGTGGTTTCAGAATTTGGCAGTGCACAAAGTCCTGAACCCAAATCACACTCTCATTTTGAACTCCATTACTGTAAGTCTGCTGGTATTGTATTGCAATGCTATCTTAATAACCACTGAGTCAAAAAATCAATATTGTTTAAATAATGGTATGTAAGATGTTTATCAATGAATACAGAAACCTTCAAAAGACAAAGGCCTTTGTTTATACCTACAATTAAAATAACCATATAGTATCACACTAATATAAATTTTGGAAACTTGCTTATTTTCTGTATCACCTTTTACAGTACAGTATATGGTCTTGATGCTGCCACAGAGCTGTATATGCATAAATCTTTGCTGGATCAAATTCCTTGCTGAATTAGAACTGCCATATCAAAACCTAGATAAGCCTACTACATACATGAGTACTCACATACATGGCATTTTAGAATGACTCCTCAACTGTCTTATTTAATACATTTACACTGTATTAAAATTTATGTTATTATAATTCATACATTTCGTATTCTCCATGATGCTGCTGAGAATTAATGATCGTTATTTATAATCACAAACTACTCTTCATTTAAAGCAAACAAAATTGTGAAAGGTTAAAGGTGCATCTGCCCCATTACCAGCAGGTCTGAAATTTTCATTGTGAAGACGTTTTAAACAGAGGTAGAAAAATATTTAAAATTAACATATGGATTTTCTCTCTGCAATTTACCAACCATACCGATTTCTTGGTTTTTGTGAAAGACATCTATAACTGACTAATTAAAGCCCTGTTCTCCATATTTTAGAGTAAGAAAAATACTTAATGGTGAAGTTATATCCTCACGTGTACATTACAGGAATTTATACTGGAAGCAAGTGCAGCACTTTACATTGAGCATTTCTGGGTTTTTTTTTTCTGGTTTTCTAGCTGAACGATAACAATTACTGTTCTTTCTCCATGAACCCTCTCAGAAATAATTTCCAGCATGCTTGGTGCACAGTACATTCCACAGGAGCTTGACTGATGTAGACCATAAATGAAATGTTGTGGTCAAGTTTGCAAACCTTAGAGTAGCATTTATGAACATGTGGGAGCAATCTTTCTAAAATAATGAACAAGAACGTACATGTTTAAGCCTATACAGGATAAAAGTTTCAGGCTCAAGATGGTAATATATACTTGAATGTCCTTAACTCCTCTTAACTTCCATTTAAGTTAATTTGGTGCATATATCAACAAAATCAAGAACAGAAGAAATGTCATATCTAAATACATTTAAAACAAATACATAAATAAAACCTAAGGATTGCCTGATCCAAAACTCAGAGCTAGTACAAAGACTTCCCTTTATTTCATAAAGCTGTGGACCTTCTTCTGAAAAGTTAGTATGAAAAAGAATTAATTTCAAAACAATTTGATTTTATATTACTATTTCATTCCATAGAAGTCCTCCCAACGTACCAAAACAAAGTGACCATTTTTTGAAGCATACTCTTCTTTCTGATAATTTATTTTATTTTTCTACTTATATGACATCAATCAACCCCCTGGATTGTGCGGGAAAGGATCATTTTAAAAGGCAGTATCACATATTGCTCTTTCAGCACATGGAAGAGAGAGTACATTTCTTTCTGCTTACAGTTAAAGACTGACTGTAACACAGTGATCCACTTCTGCAGATATTTTCTACTGGCAGGATGTTAAGAGACTTACACTTGAGAATAGTTGATGTTTATTCAATAGAAACTACCCTGTAAAGGAACTAGTGTCTCAAATGAAGACTCACATGTCTTTGTGTGATATTCCTACCAAGTGAACCAAAAAGAAAGAAGGTGCAAAGAGCCCAGCCAAAAGACTGCTATAATGTGCAAAAATTTTATGTATCCTGTATCCATATAACGCAGCAACGCTTCAGTGCATCTACAGAACTGTAGTAGTTTCACATTAATCAGGCACTGGCTGTCTAATTTATTTGAGATATGTCTGATTTCATCCTACACATCCAAAGTTTAGGATGTTTCATGAGGCACAGCCATTAGAAAATGCATATAAAAAATAGATACTTACGACACATTACGAACAAATAGCTACACTTTGGCTTATTATCAGGCCCCGTATTCTAAAGCTCAGTTTAGCTAACAGTTAAACCTGCAAGTTCAGAAAGTTATTTCAGTTTTATTTACTGTATGCAGCTGTATGCAGCCCACAAGAAGACACAGTATGTTACCTCAGTTTCTGGAGTAGGAGACGGAGTAATGGAACCAAGCGATCCTTTCCGTGAGCCCTGGAGATCTGTTGGGATGGACACGGGGCGTTGCCATTGAGTTGTTCCTGTTGGTATGTGCCAGTAGTAGATCCCAGCAATGTCATTGATTTTTTTCCAGCCAGGCGGTAAGTCTGGGTCTGTCTGAAATGAATGATCACTCCATATATCTGTTGGGAACAGGGGAAAAAAAAAAAAGAAAATTCATCAATATTACTAAGACACAAACAGTTCTTCTATGGGTCTGCCCCTGATGCAAGTGATGCACAGCTGGTACTGCTGTTGTACAGTTCCTATGTAAATGAACACCAGAAAAGCACACTGAATTATTGAGGCTCAAAGGTGACAAAGCCTCATTTGACTTGGCCTATAAAGAGAGGAAGAAAATACACTATTTACCAAAGAGGTGTTCTAACATGGCAGCTATCTAATACCATCAGATAAACCAGCTCTTCTAATAAGGTTTAGCTTCAAGTACGTTAAATCACAGCATATAAAGAAAAATTTGGAGTTGTGGTGTACTCTATCCTCTTCATCACAGCACCTTCCCTTCTCAATGCATGGTAGCAGAGCATATATTTCTGCTAATCGAAGTCAGCTTATCAAAACAGAACACACCCCCCCCCCGCCCAATTAAACAACCTGCATTGGGTTTACTTACAACATCTAAAAGTTCAAAACAATGAGAACAAAAGAACTGAGGGATCATTTTACACACACACTGACTGTCACAAACAAACATACTATTTTCACTTAGTTTTACAATGGAGTAGGAAAAAAAATCAACAACTCATCCACAGTGCCAACACAGAGATAAAATACTGGCTCTACTGACAAACCTCCTATTAACTTAAGAATGCACCAGCAATTCATTTCATAATTAGAGACATTCCCAGATTTACCTGGGATTATAGATGCATATAAGAGATGTCACCAGTGGAAAGCATGCAGTGCTTTTTAGAAAGGCAGGGGCAACACCTATTTGCAAACCAGCTGCACCCCAGCAGGCGCAGTTACCTTCTGATGGATACATGCTTTCCAGAGGCTGGGAAGGGAGCCAGTGCTCTTGTAAACTTCCCAGCTAAACTGTTTTGGTGGTGTCGTTATGGTACGTGCTATTAACCAGCTGCTATGGTCTACTCCAAGGACTGTCAAGCTGCAGCAACCTCCCGCATTGACATTTCCACCATCACTTGAGCCAACAATACGAAGGCTGACACCAGCACAGTGAACTGAGCTAGCGAGAAGAAAACCCAAGAATAAAGGAAGCACCATACCAGTAAGCCATAGCTCATCTACTCTGGCAACTTGTTTCCAACCTTCAAAGACAGTCCTCAAAACACCTTCAGTGGACGACAGATGAATAACATGTTATATTGCTCTTCTTAATCTCTTTTTTGAATTAAAAGTTTTTTGTTAGTCTATCCTCAAGCCTCCTACTAGGTGTTTTATCACAGTTACTTATTTCTGAATCTCTCTCATTTCTGCTACTCACATTTATGCACATACGCACACACACACAAATGACATAATGGTAACTTGAAATAACTCTCACACTCCATGGCACAAATCAGACTGTTTCTTCCCCAGAGCCACTTAGAGTTCTTAAGTTACTGATTTACCACTTGAGGACTAATCTGAGCAAATTCTGCAGAAGAAAAACTAGACAATATCATTACACTTAAATTCAATAATAAGCCTCACCCATGGCCCAATATCTGAAATCAGCAACATTCATATAATCAGTGCCAGAAATTCCCAAATATTCTAAACACCTGCCTCTAAATGTCCCCTGTTGCAACCTCTGAACAACTCAGCTGCACTCTTCTCAACCGTATAAAAGGAAAATAAAAGTAAAACACTTTCAATATGCACAATCATGCAAAAAGCGATATGCAAAGATCAAATATCTAAACATCACACTGAAGTATGTGTGGCAACATCTGCAAGTCCAGATACACATGGGTAAGTTTAAATAACTGGTTCATAAAACTCCAAAATATCACAGTAATGTCAGTGTTTATAAAACATACATATTGGGCCTTCCAATACATGCTGGAATGGGCAGTCAGCTTGCAGCTGATCCTTCACCTCACTTTCTATCCCTGTCCGAACACAGGGTGCATGAGAGCCGTCACTAGCGAGGCAGGCTGGCTCTCACCCCACATCTGCACACACTGGCATGGACACAGCAGCGAGTCGTCATCGGCAAGCTGCTACCTGGAAATCTGCCTAAGATAAGTGTGAGCTGTCAGCACCCAACTTCTGAAATGCAGCACTACCAGCTTAAAGGTCAACGTAGTTAGAAGTTCACAGCTGGTCTTCTGCAGGCAGATTCACGTGAAAGGACAGGTCGCAGAGAGAGGACTGATACTCTTCCATTGGAGTTTTGCCTCACTAAAGACAGAAGACTAAAGCCTTATCCGTATAGCGGAAGATCCCCAAACTGGCTATTCATGGGGATGTTATTATGGAAGAAGCATGGGACGATTCTAGTGAAAAAACATTACAGTAGAAGAGACATAGTAGAGGATTTTGAGGACCAAAATGGAAGATTACATAAAAACATGAAAGATGTGGTTTAAGATAAGAAGCTAACTTCATTTGAGGAAAACTGAAAAACACAGAGTGGACTTCACTGGGCTTTCGTGTCTCCACTACGTTCCTGCATCAGGACCTGACAAGTCCCTTTCCCCTCTACTTAAAGCTTGCTTAGAATTGGCGTCATAGTCCCTTCTTACAGGGTCCAACACGACGGGGAACAGGGCTGCTCCCTGAAAACCTTTGACACTGGTCTCTGCAGAACTCGGAGAGAGGAATCCGCTTGCTGCATCCCACCACGCAGCCTCCACTTTATCTCTTCAGAGACTCAGCAACACGGCGATGATAGGAACATTTTTAAAAGAATACGAAAATGCTGAAAAAAATGAAATAATCAGAAGTGAGAGCCCAAGGGGAGGGCAGCACCTGCAATGCCTTACCATTCCCTTTTAAAACCAAATAGGGAGTTTATGTTAGTCATTTGTCTTTAAAAACTAAAATAAAGAGAAAGGACTAACTCACAAAAAGCCAGTAAGGCTTTCGAAAAGTACCAAAGAAACACTTCTTTTTTTTAAAAGGTATAAATAGTTGCTTCCATTTGTAATAAATGTACAAAGGAGTAAAACAGTCTGAAAAGATTCTCACTTGCTGAAATTGTCTGGTCAAATTTCACTCAGAAATAAATGCTTGTGTCTGAATTTTTGTCTGAATGGCTGAAACACGTAGCCTGTAATAGACAAAAAATGAATACAGCATCCATGCCAGTATCACTATAACTGAGGACAGCAGTTAAAACTTCAAAAATACTGGAAAAATAAAGTCTGTTACACAAAATGAAACTATTAATTCACTCTTCTGAAACAACTAGCAACAGAGATATACCTCCACAAAACCGTAAACACAGCCATATTTAACTGGTAATTCTGGCTAGAACTTTGTGAAAACATTTTGTATTCTAAAGAAGATTGGATAAAGCCAATATAATGTAATATATGGCTGTTTGTAACTCCCTTCTCCAAATGTCAGCCTCTGCCAGTTACCTGATACAGAGCAGTGATAAATTCCATGCTGTAGCTATAGTTCATATACTAAGCTTGGCATAATAATTAGAAATTTTAGTAATTACATTTTTATTTCAAGTTCAAGTTATTTTATTATCTGAGGCTGATCTAGGAAACCAGTGTTACGATATTGAAAAGAGATGGTAATAATATAAATAATTCACTGAAGAGCACATGCAATTGGTGACCAAGCTCTTTGGCAAAACTAGTATTTTTATCACTTATTTTATTGCTGTTTCAGGGGAAAGGATAGTAATCAAATTGCAGCCATTATGAATCACTCTTTAGCCCTTTATCAACTAA
>NW_009213402.1:0-3037 GCF_000690835.1 Fulmarus glacialis | reverse complement strand
CAGGATCTTTCAGAGCAGACGAACTTGTGCAGTAAATGGAGACCATTTATTTTTCCATCATTTTGCAATGCCACAAACTGTTCCCTTGTAACAGGCATCCCGTGTAAGGCAAGGTCAACACTCACCAAGTGCAGGTCGTATCAGTGGCATCACAACGGATGCAAACAGCATGCCCTGTATCTAAACGCAATGCAGCTTTTCAGCTGCTGTTCCTGACTATGTCAGCAGTGTTCTCTGTATGGTATTTGATAATTAGAGAGAATAACTGCCATGAAGCCAAAGCACCTTTTAACTAGTTCAGGCTTTCTTCTGCAGGTGCAGTTAGAAATCCCTTCCACTGAAGACCACAGGCCATCATTTGGAAATAAATACAGATGGAAAGAAAATGGCAGGAGGTCTGGAGGCACCTTTTTAGGAATGCAAAGGTACAGCACAATATATTTGAATTTAAGAGTAAGTTGTGTTAATGTTTTGAGACAATAATTACTCATCTTTTTTAGAAAGAACTACACCAAAGTAAAATATTCAATTAGGGTTGACCTGGTGCTAAAACAAAGGTGGAATGGATGAATATTAGCAAGATGCTTGATTTCTTATGGACCAAAATGTGTTATCTAGTAAAGCACTATCTCCATCATCCTTAGCAAAGTCTGTATTTATCAGTATTAAACAAGCTACGTACTCCACCCACCACTGTCATAAGTTGGTCTATCACCAGTCCAGTACTAAAATCTGATCGCATGACATTGTGCTTATGCTAAATTAAATAAATCAAGATCTTTTCTTGATAAAGACTAGAAATATACCGTATCATTTCAATAACAAATCTCAAAACTCCTGTCTGGAAGGAACATAATCTAGCTCCTTCCCTTTCTGTAGGTAAGGTAGTGGAAGATGACTAGCGTATCTGCACGTTACTTAGGACTGGAAGAAAAAGATCACTTTATGTGATAGAAAGAAAAGCTAAATGCCTCAGAAATAGATATCTCAAGGAAAAATGCACCAGCAAGGAAACTGTATGGGAGCAAAAAATATAATTTAAAATAGACTGTAATAAACAAACTTTCTGCTTTCCTTTAGATAAACTAAACAAAAATGGATAAAATCAGCAACTAGATGTTATCTCCACTTCAAAGAGAACTTGGTGGTGATGATAAGCAAGGTGCTGAGGACAGAGACCGAACTGTCAGTGCCTCTCTGCTTAGGTCCTTGTGCATGAGGGAACCAGAGCCTCAAACCTAGTTCATTAAAGGCTAAGCAGACCTACTTCCTGAACAAAATACTCTTAAGCAAGGTGACAGGTCTAATGCAATAAATTTTGTATTGAACTGGGAGACTTACTTGGAAAAAAACATGTATTTTGGATGCACAGCTCTTCTTTAGGTAAAAACAAATCCCACCAAGCAGCATGGCTAGGGCATCAAATTATGGCCAAGAAGAGTACTCTTGAATAGGAGGAACTGCAGTCCCAAAGGGCTCGAGGTTGGCAGCATATGTGACTTCAGAACAGAGACTGTAAAAGTGCTGTACAGAGCCATCAGAGCGCTGGAAATTCTGTACCTGGGAGGTGCATAGTAATATAATCTATGACACAGGACAATTTAAACTGGCATTACCTCAGTTTAAAAGCATTTTTTTGGAAAACTGGGAAAGAGCACCACAGTAGACTCATACTAAGACAGAAAATATATACAGGGAAATCTGAGAGGTATCATTGCATCATTAAAGGGACATATGTGTTTTGCTTTTTAAGCAATTCATTTCCACATATGGGCCTCATTTCCCCTACTTGGAAGCAGCAGCAGTCTCCAGCTGATGCAAATGCAGCTCCACTGGAGTGGAGCCTGATTTTCAGTCAGTCTTCCCAGCTAAGGAGGACTCCTTCTACTGCATGGTGGTAGAATGACCAAGTGACACCACCTGTCTGCAAGGCTCAACAACACCTGTGAGCACTTGATCTACATTATCTAAATAGGTTAGGAAATAAAATACCCATACTCTACAGAGATAAAGATGAGAGAACTCACTTTTCTGTACTCCTAGCTTAGTTATCTCAATTCTTAGTACTGTTTTGTACAATTTTTCTCCTGTAAAGATCCTCTGAAGAAAAGGGATACCATCCAAACACAGGATTTGATCTAGACTTTGATTATCTACCACCGCCTCAAAAGTGTATTTCCACAGTGAAAAGTTAACTGAAAAGGAGTGTTCAGTGTCCAGGGTGGAAGCACAATGGTCCAAACAGGGTTCAGAGTTCAGAGTTTTCCAAATCTAGAAAAGTAATCTGGCCAATAATAAATCTGTAAATCCACTTGTCAGCTTCTGGCCCTCCCATTGCTCACGTTCCAGCAGTGGGTGCACAATGTAAATGAAGGATTTCAAACCGCAAAGTGCCTTGCTTGTAAATAAGAGATCTGCAGCAAAGTTTCCTGTGCCAAAAATTGCAAAGAATGGGATGGCGACAGGATCCAACAATATGTTGTCCTAGTGTTTGTGAAGCAATGGGAAACCACTAGTTTCAAATCTGATGGCTTTCTTCATTGCTGGAATGAAGCACAAGGAGAGAGCTGGCCCACAACAGCACGTGTGTGTGCTACAGATGCCATCCTTCTGGGCACAGAAGGGGAAGCACAAGAAAGGAGCTGGGAAGACAGGAGGATAAAAAGGTTTTATTAAAAATGAAAGGGATAGGCTAAAGTGTTTTCTTCCTCTTCTGAACTTCCAAAATCTTGAAATAAAAATGTTTTCCTTCTGCCTTCTGGGCCTAAAGAAAAGCAAAACCAACGGAAAAGAAAATCACAGAAACTTAATCTTCTTGAGCAGATCCCAATGACTCCAGCAGATCCAGGATTTGATCCTAAAGGGAGTGCATTCCCCCACCCCATGTGCACACTGAAGATCAGGGCAGGCATTGGAAGGGAGGGGAAGACATTAATACAATAATGAGTGAAGGCAAACAAAAATAAAGGAGCACTCTCCATTAAACAGCACAATAGAATCATAGAATCATAATCATTAAGGTTGGAAAAGACCTCTA
>NW_009213401.1:0-5293 GCF_000690835.1 Fulmarus glacialis | reverse complement strand
TGCACAATGCAATTGCTCACCACCCAACGCCCAACCAATCCCCGAGCAGCGATCACTGTTCCCCAGCCAACTCCCCCCAGCTTATATATTGAGAATGATGTCATATGGTATGGAATACCCCATTGGTCAGTTGGGTTAGCTATCCTGGCTATGCTCCCTCCCAGCTTCTTGTGCACCTGGCAGAGCATGGCAAGCTGAAAATTCCTTGACTTAGTGTAAGTACTACTTAGCAACAACTAAAACATCAGTGTGTTATCAACATTATTCTCATACTAAATCCAAAACACAGAACTATACCAGCTACTAGGAAGAAAATTAACTTTATCCCAGCCAAAACCAGGACAACCTTCATGATCTTTACTGAGTATCTTCCACACAGCTCAAGGCATAGCAAAGCCCCATGGGAAGTTCTAGATAAAACAAGTAGGGAGAATGTCAAAGAAGGTAAAACTGGTCCAGCTGCAGCTATGTGAATGGAAGGAGCTTGTTCAGCAGCTTCCCTCCCCCAGCTGCTCATCTCCAGTCTCCAGGAATGCTCGTCACTTTTCTGATTTGTTAGTTGCGTGATCACTCCCTAAACCATTTCAGTTCAGTTGACAAATACATACTATTTAACCTGCTTAAATTAACTTTGGTTTGTTTTTCCTGAAAAAGGTCACAAAGAGCTTAAACAAGGGGCTTAACAGGCAGATCTGACAGGGGGTAGTGATGAGCAACTGGGGCAGAATTAAGGCTGGGGGCAGCAATTGCTTTTCCTGAAAGAAGTGCAGCTGGAAGAAGTGTAGTCTGACACTATATCCTGAACTGTATGAGCTGGATAGCAAGAGTTGAATACTAAACGAAAGGTAAAAAATTAGTTTCCAAAGAACTGGTAAAGTTCAGTATAAAAGTATTTTATCAGAACTGATTAATCCAATGATCTCTCTTTTGTGTTGATTATTTACATTTCAGTTAGTTTTTTCTTTGCTGTCAGGAAATACACCAAAAGGCTTTATCTATATCTATATCTAATCTATATCTATATCAAATTTGTAAAATCAAGTATGAGTGTATTAAGAAATACTTGAGTTAATATTACTTAAGCAAGAGTATACTTACTACCTATAAGTACACACTACAACAGCATTTGTCATTAAAATCAGTATTTGGTGATATTAAGTAGGACTCTGCATTTCTCACTATAAAAGAGGGGCTTGACCGAGACACAAAGATTAATTCTATCATCTGCACAGTCCACAGTCCTTTTGCACAGTTCTCCATGGGGGTTGTGGAAGAAGTTTACTGGTGGAAATAATGAACAACAGGATGGTAATTCTTAGTTAAAACAGTTGAATTTCTCATGGAATGTAAGTGCAAAAGAGACAACTGTATCATGTTACCAGAATTCTCCATTTTCAGCTTGAGTTGTCCCACTCTTTTGACATGTTCTGACAAGAAGTGGTCTGGCTCCATCTCCTCTATACCTTTTCCATGGATAGTTGAAAACAGCAATAAGATCTTCCCTTAGATTTATTTTCCAGGACTGGTCACACTCAGATTCTACTTGTATGCCATGTGCTCCAGTGTCCTGACTGTCTCAGTGGCCTCTTCTGGGCACACTCTAGTGTATTAATATCTGTCTTGTATTGGAGAGTCCAAACGTGGATCCAGAACTGCAGCTGTGGCTTCACAAGTGCTGCATATAGGGTAAGTCTCTCCCTGGATCTCCTTGGGTCTGCTGGCTACTATTGCTAATACAGTCCAGTATGTGGTTGGCTTTCTTCACTGAAGGTCACATATCGCCTATAAATATCCTTAGTTTCTCATTGTCTGACTTGAGAGCTCAGGGGCATGATTTGCAGAAAGGATGAGCCTAGAGCTCAAAACCAAATAGTTCAAAGGCATTTCACACAGAAAGATAAAATAAATGGAAAACTTTTACTTTAATTTCTCTATGTCTCTGTTCATCACCTGTAAAATAATACCACTCCATCTCCCAGAGATGCCACAAAAATAAATTAATTAATGTTTATGATACACTCACATTCCCTGGAGGAAAAGCTCACAGGAAGATAAATAATTCTGTCTTTGGAGCAACATTTGATTAGTGTGTAGAAAAGAAAAAGTTTGAATAGATATAAAATATTTTGCAAAAACTTCTTGGTAACCGAACTCCATACATCTTGGACACCGAATAAGGGACCCTATGGGAGGAAAGAAAAGTATGTGTTTGTATTGCATAGGCTGTGTCATAATGCATATGAAGGACTCAAGCTATTAATTGGAAGAAACATTTCTAATTGCTTAACTTTGGATTGTAATTTTTTAAAAAATGTTATATACAAGGGTGTAGGTGCTCTTAAAAGCAGAAAGAAAATCTGTGATATAAGTGTTAATTTCAGTATATCAAGTTGTTAATATGGTACTGAATTCATTGAATTTTTCTATTGCAATAAACTTCACACATACAAACTTTTATGCACAAACATGCACAACAGCGATTATTAACTTTTTGTGCTTCTACTAACTTAGAGTTAGAAAGTATTATCCGAAGCATCATCTTCTGTTGCAGGTAGTTGTATTGATATGCTGACATAGTTCGCTTGAATATAATCAATGTTTTCATTAACTTATACCTTAAATATTATCATAAATAAATACTCTGCTGCACAATAAGTGAATTAGAACTAAATAAAACATGAAGATGTCTGTCCTAAATGTCTTACATTCTGAGACCTTTAACATAGAGTCTTTAAATTACTCACTCACAGTACAGTAGGAAAAATTCTCATTAACATTGTTCAAAACTAGAATATCTAACACAAAGAGACGGTTTCAGTTCTACATATTTTCTAATGAGATTAAAAGTATGCCTAGTGCAAAATATGGCATCAGTACCTTTCAGTCTTTTTGTTTGGATTTGTTTGTTTGTTTGTCTTGCTTTTGTTACTGAGAACTTTGCTAGGAACAAAGGCCAGGAAATGGGCTCAATCTCAGTCTGCCCCTCAAGTCAACTCTACATAAAGCCACTGCTGGCTGCAGCATCTCTGTAGCTTGACATCATACTGCCCAAACTGTTATAAAGGCAGATATAGCTTGGGTTGCTCATTATTGTCTACATGAGCATGCTGTGGAGGTAGGCGAGATGCTGACAGTATGTATGGCTGAGCAGACTGTGCCAAAACATTTGACCAAAACATTTCCTTCTGTTCCACACTTCACCTAAAATACAATAACTATCCATAGCTTGCAACCCTGTCATGACAACATAAGGTAAATCTGGTCTTGAACAAGAGCTGACATTTACATTTAATGTACAGTAAAGTCACATCTATGATTATTATTCTTACATATTTTTGCTTAAAGATTTATAAGCTTATGATTAGCAAGAGTTTGGATTTTAGCACTTGATTGCTGTAAGTCTTAATAATATTTGTGCTCAATTTCTCACAATCAAAGTGTGAGAAATGGATCTCAAAACACAGCTTCGTTCTGAAGGGTACATCACAAGGCTCATTTAGTCAGTGTAATACATCACAACATCAATAGATAACACAACAATAAGCAGGGATCCAAGAAATCAGGATTGTTTTCTCTTTCTTATAAACTCCAAATCTTCTACTGTAATGATGGCATTTGACCTTAGTCATACTAAGTCTAGCTCTAACTGCTTGCACATTTGTCAGGTGGAGACAGTGCCTGGTTTACAGAGTCCCTTGGGAGGCAGTCCTGAAGGGCAAAGGAGTCCAGGAAGGCTGGACGTTCTTCAAGAAGGAAATATTAAAGGCGCAGGAGCAGGCCGTCCCCATGTGCCAAAGGAGGACCCGGTGGGGAAGAAGACCAGCCTGGCTGAACAGACAGCTTTGGCTGGAACTCGGGGAAAAAAGGAGAGTTAACAACCTTTGGAAGAAGGGACAGGCAACTCGGGAGGACTACAAGGATGTCGTGAGGTTATGCAGGGAGAAAATTAGAAGGGCCAAAACCCAGCTAGAACTTAATCTGGCTACTGCTGTAAAAGACAATAAAAAATGTTTCTACAAATGCGTTCACAACAAAAGGAGGGCTAAGGAGACTCTCCATCCTTTACTGGGTGCGGGGGGAAACTAAAAAATAGTGACAAAGGATGAGGAAAAGGTTGAGGTACTTAATGCCTTCTTTGGCTCAGTCTTTAGGAGTAAGACCAGTTGTTCTCCAGGTACCCAGCCCCCTGAGCTGGAAGACAGGGAAGGGGAACAGAATGAAGCCACCATAATCCAAGGGGAAATGGTTAGCAACCTGCTACACCACTTAGACACACACAAGTCTATGGGGCCAGAGGGGATCCACCCAAGGTTACTGAAGGAGCTGGCGAAAGTGCCCACCAAGCCACTTTCCATCATTTATCAGCAGTCCCAGCCAAATGGGGAGGCCCCAGTTGACTGGAGGTTATCAAATGTGATGTCCATCTACGAGAAGGGCCGGAAAGAGGATCCAGGGAACTACATGCCTGTCAGTCTGACATCGGTGCCAGGGAAGGTTATGGAGCAGATCACGGTTGGACTTGATGATCTCAGAGGTCTTTTCCAACCTTAATGATTCTATGATTCTATGATCTTGAGTGCCATCATGTGGCACGTACAGGACAACCAGGCAATCAGGCCCAGTCAGATTGGGTTTATGAAAGGCAGGTCCTGCTTGACTAACCTGATCTCCTTCTATGACAAGGTGACCTACTTAGTGGATGAGAGAAAGGCTGTGGATGTGGTTTACCTGGACTTTAGTAAAGCCTTTCATACCATTTCCCACAGCATTCCCCTGGAGAAACTGGCTGCTTATGGCTTGGATGGGTGTACTCTTTGCTGGGTAAAAAACTGGCTGGATGGCCGGGCCCAAAGACCGGTGGTGAACAGAGTTAAACCTAGCCCGCCGCCAGTCACACGTGGTGTTCCCCAGGGCTCAGTATGGGGGCCAGTTCTGTTTAATATCTTTATCAATGATCTGGACCAGGGAGTTGAGTGCACCCTCAGCAAGTTGCAGATGACACCAAGTTGGGCAGGAGTGTTGATCTGCATGAGGGTAGAAAGGCTCTGCAGAGGGACCTGGACAGGCTGGATCAATGGGCCAAGGTCAATTGTATGAGGTTCAACAAGGCTCAGTGCTGGGTCTGGCTCTTGGGTCACTACAACCCCATGCAATTCTACAGGCTTGGGGAAGAGTGGCTGGAAAGCTGCCTGCCAGAAAAGGACCTTGGGGTGTTGGTCGACAGCCGGCTGAATATGAGCCGGCAGTGTGCCCAGGTGGTCAAGGCAGCCAGTATCATCCTGGCTTGTATCCG
>NW_009213400.1:22484-37856 GCF_000690835.1 Fulmarus glacialis | reverse complement strand
TATATGATGGGCTGGATGGTATATTTCCTTCACCACAAAAGAGCTTCTCTGCCGTTGTGCATGACGGTGATTAGAAGCACACGTTACAGCCATGCACATCACCGCAGCCAAGTCATGTTTTCCTGAACGTGAACATCCAGCTTCCAACAGCTCATGAGCTCTATAGCACGGGCTGAGGGCAACGGTCCTGCAAACCCACAGTCTTCCTGGGCTCCAGAGCCTTTCCATCCTGGGCTTGCTGAGAGCAGCCCCACTCACAACCTGCCAGGGAACCCGAGTGGGGCTCCGGGTCTGGTTTCTCCTAAAAATCTGGTTCCCAGCTTCTAGCACAGGCTCCTGCCCAGACACGGGTCCGCTCTGCCGGCCAGACGGCAGAGTCAGGCTGAGCCTCCGCACTCCAGACGCGTCTCAAAATGAGTCTTCTCGTGTGTGTTCTCTTCAGATTTGGTGCCAGGGACTGCGATGAAAAGCTCACCACAGTAATCTACCTAAGGACTTCGGTTACCATGAGGGGCTAAATTCAGGCAGTGAAGAGAAGTGAAATGGTTTCACTCTTTCAGGTGTCAGCACAAAATGAATTTTGATAACTCCTGCAAAATGGAAGAAAAACTCTTCAGTGATTTTGTATGTCAAAATTCCAGTTTGGGGCCATCTTGTTTGCTTTATTTTTCTGCAAAATTTCGTAATTTTAATGTGCACTGAAGTTACACAATATCTGTACCATCATGCTATCACAGAGACCTCTACAATAACTGAAACTTTCTATATTAGAATTAAAAAAAAAAAAAACAAAAAACAAACATGGAACTCCTAAAAAAACAAAAACCAAAACAACCCCAAACAAACAAAAACAAACAAACAAACCCACAAAAAACCCCACCAACCAAACAAAAAAAACCAAGGCCTTTGCAAAGAACTGTTCACCCAGAGAAACTTAGCTGAAGTCAGTACTCTTGGCAGTGTTTTCACTTCAGCAAAGCACAACATTTTTTAATGAAAAAAAATACAAGCACAGCATCTCCAGCAGGCTTGACATGACAGCTCCACAGACTTCCCTTGTGAGGCAAGAACTCCTTGTCTTATTTTATTCTCCACTAATCACTGCCACCAAGAGCAAGACAGATATACCATATGTGTGTGACTAGTCCTAGTCATCACTGCGCAGGAGACTGGCTCTGGCTTGGGAAAGGCAATCCAGTAATAAGCCTCGGCAAGGCTGCACTGATGGCGTTCAGGGAAATCAGAAACCATCCATCTGTCAAGATGAGATCAGCTGTATGCTTATGCCCCACTCCTTCATCTGACACACCACCAAGTCACCTTAGCAGATGCTCCCCTACCTCTGCCCCTTCTCATCCTCACCTCCACAGTGGTGGGGTGTTGGAAAGGGAAAACCCAACGAGAAGATGGATAAACCGACCTATCTTCCCAACAAGCTGCAGGGACTCTTGGGGAAACTTTCCTCGGTAGCTTTAAGGTATTAACACTTCTCAGAGACCATAAGGAGTTAGCTGGAGGCCAACTGGTAATCCTGTCTCTTAAGTGGCCACAAACTCACCTGCTCTACGTGGTGGCCTTGGTCTGCCCAGTAGAGATGAAAATGTCCCATAGCAGTAGCCATGCCAGTCTTGGAAGACATTTTCCTTGCAAGGCACTGATTAACTGAGCCACTGTCACATTCCTCACCCAATTTATTTCCATCCCACTCAAGCCCCACCTAGTTCCACTTTCTGTCACTGCTGAGCCGATGACAACAGAAGGGTTGAGTCATTCTGGAAAACTGACACCCCCATTTCCTGCAGTGCTGGATTGTGCTGCTTCATCATTTGTGACACCTTAAATGAAGCCGCGTCTAGGGTGGACCGAGCAGTCTGAAAAGCCCATTTCATTTTACCTGCAGATGAATATCGTACTGTTCCTTCTGCTCTACTGCACCACAGAGGAGGGAGGGGGATATAAAAAACCCCTAAATTCAGTTTCCGAGTGTCTCATGCTCTCTGTGAAGAATTGGACTTATCACTGCAGTTCACCGCCTTCACTCTTCTCTTTATAAATGTAAGGTAAAAAATGCCCTCTTCCCCCATCCTTTGCCAGCTCTGTCTTTTTAGAGCGGAGCGTGGTGTGCAGTGACGATGACTTGATGCAGCCTCTGACTTCAGCGCAGATGTCCTGCAGACACCCGTTGTTATTGGGTAACACAGAGCACTGGACTGGTAAAAAAAGATGTTGCAGATGTTTGGAAAGCCTGTTTAGCCTTCCCCTAGAAATTGCTGTCCTCCACATCTCAGAGTATAAGTTCTTGGAAGTACAGGGAGCCATCCAGCTTTCATCCAGCATTTGTGATTCCTGATTGAGGCCCAAGGAATCACTCTAACATAAATAAAGACTACTACTACCATCTGAATCTGTGATTTCAAGAGGCTCCTCACTTTCTGTAGTGAACATCTGGCAAATTAAAGCTGTGATTGAATAAAAAAGCTGTTGCTCGATTCCCACCACTTTTCACATTTGGGGTTGTGATTTTTATCGTAGCTCCATCTTCATCATTATCAGAGAAAGAGAAGTTGTTAGCAGAGGCCAACTGGACAAGATCTTCCCAGACCACATTAAACTGATGCTGTGGAGTGACAGTCACCTCAACCCAATGATAATTTCTTGCTCATCACTGCAGAGCAGTCCAAAACCCAATATCCTGCCCATGACAACACTTGAGGAGTAGGAAATACCAGAGCGATCCAACTTGTTCACTCCCAGATAAAACAGCTCCATTTCTACCACCCATTTCTGATAAAGGCACTGCCCCCTCCCACAGCACTTCTTGCCTTCTCTGTCACTGCTGTCTCTTTTCTCCCCACGAAGCACAAAGCTGATAAGAAGTCCCTCAGTTGTCAGCAGAGACAGATTGCCAGACTGATTTTAATCAAATGTCATTCCAGCAGGTTAAAATGCAGGGCTTTGCTTAAACAGAGAAAAATAATAAGATAGACACAACACGTCACCTGAAAAAGAAAATAGAGTCCAGCTTTAAATAGAAAAAGACCAAGAAATGTCTTTTCACTGAAGGGTTATTTTTGAAAACAGCTCTTTAAACTCACGGAGAGAGCCTCTGGTTGACAACCCAAGCCACAGGCGCCGAGTTTAACGGGCTCGTGCTCCCGAGGGATGCAGGAGTCGCACCCGCGGGTCACGGCGGAAGCCAGCACCTTGTGCCCACCGGTTTGCAGACAGGTGGGCTTTTCTTCATGTCCACCTGGCCTTCACGGCCTCTCAGCTGTAACCTCTGTGCCTTTTCAACCTCACACCAAGGTATTCTGCACTTTCAAAAATGAAAGTTTAAATTCCACATTGGAGTACCAAAAAAATACTAACAGAGGGCACAATGTAAGGGCTGTTCCCTTGGAAAGGGCACGTGGAAGCAATTCTGCCTGTTCTCTTGGACCAAATATTTACAGCAGTAAAGTTCCTATGGGCTGTTCAAGGGTGACTTTGTTCGAGTGCAGAGGCATCTGTACAAGATCCTTGTCTATACCATGCTACGTTTGTATAAGAGGTCTGAGGAGAGAAAGCAGCTATAAAACCTGAGGGGTTATTTACTATGACAGTAGGAGTATGAAATTTCACAACTCGCTGCTCTCACCTTTAGCAATTACTATCAGCTGGTAATCAGCACACTCCAAGTCTTCGACTGCAATATCAAACCCTCAATATAGGAAGCCAAGAGAAACATCCAGCGTGAGACCGTGGGTCTCTTAGAAAGATGAAGATACAATAAGAGGTATCAATCAACAAACGAAGGCAAGAAGGGTGGCTGATTTCAGTGAGTGCATCAGAGGTGTGGGTGGAAGCACAGATGGGCATGATTTCCATGACACTATCACAAATGGGTTTGTGTTTATAAGGACAAGCTTATAAAGTTTGTGTTTATAAGTGCTCCTCGTCACCGCAAAGGACTAGAAATCATTCGTGTGTTTGAGGGGGATTTGTACAGGGCTCCCATGTTTCCTTCCTGCGCAAACTTCCCCATAATTCACCGTAAATTTTCCCTCCCTAGAAAACACACTTCCCAGCTACTCTTGTTCTCACACCAGCACAGACCCAGGTACGGAAACCGCTGCCCCAGAAGGGCACCAGCTGTGCTTTCTCTGCCTGCAGTCAAATAAACTTACTTCATTTACACAGCAGAGAAATGTAGACTATAAATGCTAGGAAATATGGAAATCCTTCAGCTTTGACGTGGTGTGATGGTACTGAAGGTAAGTCGCTACAGGACGCCCAGCACCGTCACTAACCCAGCTCTGCCCCCACAGACGCTGCGCACACACGGTGACCTGGTGCTCGCTGCAGCTGAGAGCAGCTCTACGCTTTACCCGAGATCCTTGCTTTTACCACTTCTCTAATGAATTACTAGCCAGTATAGTGCTCTCCTACTGCAAACGAACTTTAGAGACAAGTGGTCTCGTGGCAGAGGTCAGCTCATACCCCAACGAGAACATCGCAGGCAGCGATGGGCAGTGACCGTGTCGCTCGATGGCAATCCTCTGGCTTACCGCAGCCAAAGGCTCCAGCCTCTGGTTTAAAAAGCTACCTGCTCCAAAGCAAACGAAAAATGACCCGTGGAAAACGCACATTACCATGGGCATTCATCTTATCGCAGAGATACACCGCTGCGCTGCTCTGAGCTCTGCTAATGAGTACGCACCGGCAGTTGCCACCTTTTTTAGTGAAAGGAGCCACCTCCCCCCGGGGGAGCCTGGAGTCACTCCCAGCTACTGCGTTTCAATACATGATACTATTCTTTGCTTTGCCAGCTGTGCAGGGAGGCATTTTTCACCTGTTTTTGTTCCTCGTTTTTGTTCCTGTCCTGCCTGCAAACCCACTCGGGTAGCACTGCGTCACCCAGGCCAAGGAGGGAACCGTGAGTCAAAGCGGATGAGCAAGCCAGGAAAGATTCCTCATCGTGCTCTGCAGAGAGGAGCCCTCCGAGGCTGCCACTGCACTGCGGGCACCGTGATTCACGCGTAGCACAACGAGAGGGACTCGAGTGTAACTCGTCTTTTGCAATACCTTCAATCCTGCCCGATTTCCTGCATGGGTCATTGCGTGGTGGACATGTTCCACTCCCCATCTGGAGGTCATACATGGCTATAACTTTATTGTGTTGGAATAAAATTCCTCTCCTTTATTTTTATTGCTGCCATGAGATGGTTTTGTAGCCTGTGAAATGCAAGCAGGAAACAACCTCCTGCTTTGAAGCCCGAGACACACCAGTCGATGTGTTTATGGTTCTGCAACCCCTGGACTTCAGCAGAAACAAGAGTACTTCCTGGCCTAGGTATCTTTCTTTGTTGTAATTACTCCCATGTAACTATGACTAAGAAATCAGTAGGGTTGTGCTGAATTACATCTTCTGTGATTTCAGCTGTGCAAAGGATTTAAGTGAAGCTTTACATCTCAAGCATTAAAGATTCCCTGTTATTTCTGTCTGACCAAACTGATTATTGATGGGAAGTTTTGGGGTGCATCTGTCTGAATACCTTTGCAGCAGAGGACATCTCACAGAAGCTTAGCTGGAAATTTATAACCCACAGCATGAAAGCCTACAGGCAGAGACCTCCCCCTCCTGCCCAAGGGTGCCAACAGACCTGCTCTGACTTGAGTACTGTCCTTGCTAAAAAACCCCACACAAAACCCCCCAAAACTCTTTACACATGGCGGGGTTAAGACAAATAAACTAACCCAAGTGTGAAGCTGTTGCCAACAGACACATCTCTCTGGGCGAGGACGCTGATCCCACATGGTTTAACTCATTGCATTACATTTACACTTTCTCATCAACTTTCTTGATTGCCACAGGCAGACCAGAGCCAGGAGGTTTCTGCTGCCCCTGCACTGGGGTGGAAATGCCGTGACTCCACGGCACATTTTAGAAAATGAAGGAGAGACAAAATCTCCAGAGCTCTGAGCTGCAGATATACGTAACCAACCCAACTGACTCATGCCTCTGCTGCCATTTCTTTACACTCCATTAAAGGGTGACAGCTTCTGGAGAGAAAACTTGCTGAATATGTTCATCTTAAACCTGATCTGCCTCTGGCTCTCTTCAAAAGATTAGTTAGTTGAGCAGCAAGCTAAAATAATCACAGTCCCCAAGAGACCATGTGATTCTCCAGATCTGTACAAAATACATGAAGTGCACAGCCATCACCTTTTCTGGTTAAGAAGCTGATACCATCAGGGAAAGTTAAAAGGTTAATTAATTAATTACTTTTTTAAAAGATGGAAATGATGCAAAAGGGAATGTGCTATAATAGATTCTCAGCACACAGGCTCTGATGTTACCTACAGAAGCGTTTGCTCCAAACGTTTCATAGCAGTAACAGAACTATTTTGAGGTGACTGTAGGTACTTACATGCTGCAGCAATAAAGCAGTGACCTTCTCTGGTGGTGGTCAGAGGGGAACAATTGGAATACACAATTTTTCTTGAGAGAAAGCAGTTAAAACAATCCCTGTGGGCTCAATATCTAACCAGGCTATGCTGGCAGTCGTGCCATACCCTTGCACTGCCCGCAGCAGTCCAGGGCAGGGGGACTCAAACACGAGCCTGTGTCCCAGCTGCAGGCTTTACCAGCTCATCATCCCAGGTGGAAGCAATAGGTGTTCCCATCACAGAGCAGATATTTGGAAGTCAGGCCCAGGCCTGCTGGGCTATGAAGGGCAGTGTGGGGCCAGGAGCTGTGTTGGCAGGGGTTGTGCAGAAGTTGGGTCTGGTGCTCCCCTGTTTAGAAGTACGTATGTGGAGGAGGTGTTTCTCCCTGCCAAGCTATGCTGAACTAAACACCTTCCAAGATGCTGTTAACGTTTTCAACTTCTTTTAAAATAAATTACCAAATTACTGACTCCTCCTCAGGTCATTAAAAGTGAAGAAACCAAAATAAACCCGGAGCTATGAGACCTTGAGGGTTGACCCTGAAGGTCATTTTTTGGCAGCCTAAAGCTGCGAGCCTTATGGCACTCCTGATGGGGAGGGGGAAAAGGATAAATGAGCTCATAGGGCAAGCTGCTTTCAAATGGTTATTTCCAAAGAAAGAATGACAGGACGTGCTTTAGGTGGGCTGTGAGTTCTCATCAGCCAGACTCTCCAGGTAAAACAAGCTGTCCAGACACTAATTGTGTCTGGCACCAGACACCTGGCAGCTATGAGATGTCCTGTGGCTCATTTTCAATGGTTTCACAGAGAACAGTTATTTCTACCAGCGCCCATACTTTGAACAAGTGCATTTTTCAAATTCTGCTTATTTCAGGCTGCTATTCCCTGAAAAATGTCCTCAGGCTGGTTTCTGTCAGGCTCTCTGCGATGTACCCCATGCCATTGCTTCCCTCCCCGGGGAAGCGTGGTATCGGCGTCCCGCTTTGCGCTGCTAGTGAAGTGCAGGCTTCCTAATGCCCCTGCTTACTTTAGCTCTGCAGGGAATCAGCAGATCCCCAAAGGAAAGAAAGAACTGAAAATTTGGCAGGACTTGAATGCAGAAGGCTTCATCCCTCATTGCTGGTGATACTGGAGGGACTCTTCGATGTGCACCCCACTGAGGATGAGATGTGCTGAAGCAGCAGTTACCCTGGACCAGGCATTGGCTCTACAGAGCTCTGAGGGTTATTCCTTCATCCTGATGTATCATGTAGAAGAAAGGATGAACGTGAGTGCATTTGGCCAAGGCTTCTACATGGGACATCACGGTGCTACTAAGAGGAAATGTTTACTGGATTAAGAAATGGTGATCGGGGCAGCTCTTTATGTTTCTGAGAAGCAAGCAGAAAAAAAGCCAACGCAGGAATATATGAAGAGACAGACGTGTGCACTAAAGAGTTTAGACAATATCCAAGGTTTTTAACACAGCTGAAAACAGTGAGCTAAAACAGAAGGAAGGTTGTAAACAGAAGGAGCGATAACCGCCAGGTCACAGACCTGCAGCCCAGAGAAGCCTCCACGCCAACAGCCCCGCAGGGAGGCACGGGTCGGATGTCACAGCTGTGTACTGTTTTCAAAAAACACTGTAATGAGAAGAAAGGGGAAGCTGGTAAAAGCTTGGGAATGGTCAGAAAGCAGCTACAGTTGTAGACAAATCTGTAGGCTGCAGAAGAGGTTGATTTTGAGCATATTGGGAAGAAAAGAAATATTAAAAGTTAGGCTGATCAGCTGCAAAATGGTAGAGTTGTTGACCAAGATTCAGGAAAAGCAGACACTGCCAATAAATATTTCTGTTCTATTTTTGGGAGCTGTATTATGTGGTGATAAACTTTTTTATCCCCACAGATATTAAACAAAATGTTGAACAGCAGTTACTAATGCTAGACACTTCAAAATTAGCAAGTCCAGATAATGGCATCTTTTTCTTTAAAAAGACTTTTTAGAGAGCTGGGTAAGGAACCTTACACATGGTTGATCTTGATTTCCAGCAAACTTGGACAATCAGAGTTAACAAAAAAAGTACCAATATTTTTAAAGAATAAAGTGGATAATCTTGGTAATTATAAGCCTATCAATCCAAGATTGCTCTCTAGCACAATAATAAAATGGCTCATAAAGAATACAATTAATTGAGAATTAAAGATGGGGAAGAGAATTTGGCAAATCAGTGTGGATTAGAGGAGAATAAATTTGCCATCTTGATATTTTCAGTGATAATCAACAACAATACTGCTGTAATAAGTTGCTGTATTTTCTGATTTCAGAAAAGCATTTGATTTGGTATTACATGAAGTTTTGATAAAGAAGCAAGGACAATACCAACTCCGTACAGGGCTCTTGAGCAGAGTTAAACCCCGTATAGCGAGAGGTCTCAAAATGTACATGCAAAAGCTGCCTAACAATTCTGGTTTTAGCATGGTCCCCTGGGAATCTGTTATAAGTTTTCTGCTACTCAGTTTTTTACCCATGTCAAGGAAGAACCCCTTGAAATCATCACTTAAGAGCTTGCTGGTGACCAAGATCAGGGGGATTGATAAATTTAACAGGCAGCATACTGATACAGAGCAAGCTAGATTGCTTGGATACATTTTGCAAGAAAACAACATGCATGTGAGTATAGCCAATGTGAGGCAACATATTTGGAAGCCAAATAAAGGCAGTATTTACAGGACAGGGACAATTTGGCCTTGGAAAGAGATGAGTCTGAAAAGGAAATGAGGTCCCTGCTCATCATCAGCTCAATGCAAGTGCCTACTGCCATTCGTTGTAGAGGCAAATTCTCGGGAGGATCTTGAAATGAGAAAGCAGGTATGAGGCTGCTATGGTACCTTACTCCATGCTGATGTTGACATATAAGAAACATGTTGGATAGCTGGAAATACATGGGAGAAAAGCCACGAGCCTTATGAAAGAACTGGAAGAGATGTTTTTACCATAGGATGCTTCTGCAGAGTAATCTATTTAGTTTATCCCAGGAGAGGCTGAAAAAGGACTTGAGTATGTCCTGCAAGTACGTACTCAAGAAACAGAACACTGGCAAGAGGACAATCTCGGTGGCAGAACACGTTCTTGGGGCTGGAAGTTGAAACCAGGCAAATTCAGAGAAGCAAGAAGATGCATACATTTGACTTGTACTGATTACGACTGCCGCAGTCAAGCAGCACAGCACACCAAACACACTCCTATCGGGAGGCAAATCTCTGCAGATAATGGCAAGGCAGAATCTGTGAGCCGATCTGAGGAACGGAGAGCAGAAATGGGAGCCGCTCTGGACAGTCGGGCTAATGGAGGGGAAAGCTGTGACTGAAAAGATGAAATTGCAATGTGAAGGCATTGCAGGAGCATCCAAGGGTGTGAAGATTGAGTAATGTACCCAGACTGATGTGCGTGGCATTTACCTAGTAGTTATTTGCCATCTCTAGTCACTGATTTCAGTCCTTCATTCTTTAAACACAGCAAATCATTCCGTGGAAGGAAGATTCAGCAAAAACTCGTGAACACAGTTACCTGATTGAGGTATTTTTTTTCCTTTCACATATGAGGCGCCAGAATCTCACTGCCTGTCTAAGCAAGAGAAACTTCTGATGTTCAGACAATAGAATTGTGGAAACTTGATTCTTAAAATAGCAAGAAGGAAAAAAAAAAGACATACGTAAAATATAAACCTGTGCTTGAGGAGCAGAACTTTCCTTTCCCCCCTTCTGTAAGAGGAGAGAAAAGAATTACTCCTTTGTACCCCCTGAGACTTCAAGCTCTTTCAGATGAGATTTAATCACTCAGGAGAACTGTTTGGAGCTTTTGTTCAAGATTTCATGCAACTGAGAAGCAAGTGCCACTTCAGAGCCATGTGTACATTAATTGCTAGGATAAAGGGAGGCAAAGAAAAAGATCTGCATGTTCCCAAACAGTCCTAACTGTGCCTGAAAGCACTTGCTTCCCAAACTAATCCCCTCCTTACCCCAGATACTTGATGACTTACTGGTGGCATTCAGTAAGTGGTAGCCAACTGCAACAGACCCTCTAATTATAGCATGACCCGTTGCTAATCACTGTTTGACTAACCCGCTGCTGTTGCATTATCGCACTAAATAAATAACATCCACTCTCTCTGGCAGTGTTTACAGAGCTGATTTCCCATTCAGCCTCGACACAAAGCTATAAACAGTCCCCAGTGACACCAGCTGCCCCAGTCAGACCCCGCGGGTGAGGAGCCCTGCCCAACACTTTAATTGCCGAGGCAATGCAGCAATATCGTTGAACGCCAGATGTTTCATCCCACCATACGCGTTTTGGGAAGACTGTTGATCAAATCCAGTTGGCAGGTCCAGCCTGGCTCTCCAGCCACCTTCCCTGGTGACCTGCTCAGATTGAAGGATCGCAGCCTTTCCGGACCGTCTCCTGCGGAGGCTGGAAGGTCCAGCTCATCTTCAGCCTCTCTGCTGCCAAGAGCCCTTAAAACCCTGGCTCCACTTGGCCACCGCTTCTCGATGCCCAGTCTCCCACCCCCTCACCGCCCAAGCAGGGATGACTGCCACACTCCATTTCATTTTGAAATTTTCAAAAAGAAACTTCTAAAAATCATTTTGAAAGCATTTTGCAATTCTCATGTTGCTCATGAGAAGATTTGAAATTTCCACTTTTTATTCCCAAGTACAAAGAATCTCTGACTTTCTGGCAGTTATAGCCACCACTGTAAATATTCTAGCAAATAAATGAACTGGTAAGAAAGCTCATGGGAACAGCAAATTTTTAACTGAATATTGTGCACTACTTATTATTAAGTTCTGAATCTGCAATGGCAAGGACTAGCAATGAAAACCTGGTTTAGTCACTAAGATAATCCAACCGGGCAAAGGAATTAACAGTGTGCCACTCTTATGTCCCATGAAACTTAACAAAAATAGCTGCAATATCAGCAACCAAAAAATTGCAATGAATGGTCCACAAATGGAAAATAAGTATAGGAAAGAATCTGCATGTTGTCAGCAAAGTTTACCATTCATATTTCTTAATCTAAAATTAATCTACATCTAAAATCATCCAGTATAAACATAGGTATTCAATCATATACCCTCCACAGTTACTAGGAATGAGATATTCCTTATTCTTGAGCTCACCGGGACTCATGGCATGTTCCTCCTGTGCTAAATTAGCTTGGAGGCTGCAACATGCTCAGGCTGCAGGGATATATGGACAGGATGGTCTGTGATACTAGAAAGGGAGTTTGGCATCAGGGCACAAGCAGCATCAATGAAGGTCTTTATTTTTAAATTTTGTAGTTTTAAACAAGGAAAAGGTTTGGTCACAACCAGACAAACCAGCTTAAGAAAGACCTTAAATTTCTCAGCTTTTGTCTCTGAAAAATATGATATACATGTCCTTTGTGGATTCATTTTGAGGCAGATAGCTTCTGCTGGCCATGGAGGTTGTAAGTCCTCTTAATTTACAAGGTACCTTTTGTTATTTTTCACTAATATTCCCTTACTTTCACCCAACTGTTTAAGCTTCATTCTTTCATGGTCTCAGAACTTATGCCAAACCCTGTTGTATTGTATCAGCTGGGGTCTAAGTGTGACCAGCTCTGAACAACTGCAGAGGCTCTGAATTGTGCCATAGGAACAGGAAAGCAAAAGTTGGCAAGTTTCCCTTAAGAAGATGCTGAGGGGAATTCACACCTCGCCCAGCACATCTGTAGGATGCTCCAGCCTGTATAATTTCCTCCTTCTTGTTTCCAGGCACATAGATGGCAGTACAGCGAATATAGCAATGCATGGGGACAATAGAGCACTGCTCTGCAAATCGGGTAGCTATTTATAAAAACACAAAAAGTGGCTTTAAAAGCTGCTATTGTGATTTCCTGTCATTTTGTACTCCCTTTATGGAGTACAGGGATACACGGTGGTGGAGGAGTAGCTGCAGCCTACAGATGCAGTTTAGTATTTTGAGACTGCTTTTAAAAACTTCTGTGTGGGTGTTTGCCAAAGGATCTTTTTTATATTTTCTTCACTGCTAGTGAAACAACCAACTTTTACTCATACTTACACAGCCTATCATAAAGTAAATAAAAAAACCTACTTGTCCTAAGAAGTTGCGAAGTACTAAATTAGCCAAAAATAAATGTTCTTGTTGGAAAACAAGTTCCAGATGTGTCTGCCAGACTCCTTCCATCCAAAGCTGCAGTATTTAAGGGTCCACAACACAGCCTGGATACTAGGAAAGGAACTTCACTGTTGTGGAAAAAAACCAGATAATTGCGTGAGAGGCATTTCTATCCACACTCCCTGGACGTGTTTCCCAGGGCTGGAAGGGAAAGTCAGTGAGGGCTTGATTCACATGATGTTGATGGGAAATCTAGAGTCCCTACCAGGACTTCTTTAGGACATGGGTGCAAGCAGAGCTGGGACACCAGAGGAAGAGCCACAGGGAAAGAATGAAAATGGGGGGTTTGCATGGGCTCCTTCCTTACGCATAGCCAAGAACCGCTGCTGGCAGAAGGTGGCTAGGTCACCAGATGGACAATTCCTTCAGAAGTCCTCCTCCTCCCTCCATCGCCTGCTATTACAAGGACAGGTTTATCACAATATACCTATCTCGTGGGTCTCCTGCACCCTTAGGAAAGTAATTTATGCATTCGATGCCTATTTCCCCTTCCATCTTTTTTATCCATTTGAATCAAAATCTGTTAGGGATGGGACAGTGTTTAATGCAGCCTTGGCATCCTTGAAGCACCAGAAAACAAACAGGCCAGACAGCAAATCCATCAGGCCTGAGAAGGGCTCTTAGGGCAACCTGCAAGTCCTCCATGAAAGTGGCCCAGGCAGGGACCTTAATCTTAGAGTTCCCATAACAGCTACTGCTCCTTAATCACGTTACGCTGCTTGCGTGGAGCAGAATTGAGGGCTCTGATTTTGGCCTCTGGGTTTCTGTTACGGGGAGAGTTACCAACGGGGTCTACATGCAGGGGACTGTGGGGCACCTGAGCCAGTCAACACCATGCTGGGGACAGAGAAGGCATCTCTCCTCGGGGGGGATGTAAGTGCTGCTAGCCCCCAGAAGTGATCTGGCAGCAGATACAAATCCTTCCCACACATGGTTCTGACTTGAAACTTGGCAGTGGCTGACCCAAATTCTCTTGCCAGCTTCTGTCCAAGTCCTGCATGGACCAAGTTTCCTTCTCACAGCTTGTGGCATAGGAGGCACAGGTCATGAAAGCTGCCACTGAGTGTGAGATGCCCCATGGTCTGCATTGCAATGTCACCAGTACAGTGGCCGGAGCTCCCCGGAGCCTGCCGAGGTTCGGTTCGGAGGGGAGCTGTTGGCAGTGTGTTGCAGCTGCTGCCCAGGAGGTGATCAGTGTGCATCTGTCTGCAAGCCCCAGAGGTGCCAGGATGAGCCCCTTTATGCTCGGTACAAAAGCTTTTTGCTTTGCCATTTGGAGAAGAGTTTCCTTCCCAGAGGTATCCCCTGTTATCCTGGAGATAACTCATTCCTGTGGTTCGAGCTTGTTTGCAGATGAGCATCTGGGGAGCACGACCTACCCTCTGAAGTGACTGCATTGTTAGCACCATTCATTCAACCTTCAGTCAGCTTAAATAGAGAGAGAGCTTAAACAAGTGTTATTATAAAGTGAATTTTAAAAACCTATTTCCTTGTTTTGTATAATGTACAAGACGGGAAAGTTACGGCTCTGTCTGCGAGGAGAAGTGTTGTTTATAGCACGAGAAGCCCAGCGATGTCAGTGCAAGAGAAGCATCTGCACGTGCTGCCCTGGCTGTGCCCTGAACTTCGCTGGGTGCACGTTCAGCTGCCCTGGGTGTGCTCTGTTTGCTCCAAGAAGTACATCTGGGCCTGGCCTGGCACAGCATCTATTCCAGCTGCACCTCCAGCTCCCCACGTCTCCCCCCACGACTGCTTCGCTGCCCACACAGCTAAGTGCAGAACGGGAAGCACTAGCATGACTCTGTTAGCTGTGACGATGCCTCAAGCCCATGGGTTTACATCAATCCAGTCTTGAAGCTTGTGGAAGTGCTCACCCAAGACCGCCCTCCCAGGTGTGTTTGTGCTAGGACAGTGAAGCAGCTTTGGGACCACACACATCTCAGGCCGACTGCCCTGGAGCCAACCTATGCCAGCCATCTCCACCCAATGGCTGAAATATTTTTTTCATGTGTCTGGATAAATTATCTGAGAAGAAACCGCAGTGTTTAAAAGAAATGAAGAAAAGCAAGAATAGCTTCGAAAATATAAACAAAAGCAGTGCTCTCCTGAAGAGCTGTAGAGGCAAACCAGGTACAGCTCCTCTCCAGCCTGTCCTCCCCATCCTGCCTGTCTCATAACTAAGTTTTTCTAGTCTAAGTGGGAAAAAGGAATTACACCCTCTCCCACCTCCAGCACCACACAAAGCGTAACAACAATCATAAAGATGATTTTAAACAAATTTCAGGATTACAGACAGGAACTTCTCCACACAATTAGCAAGTGAAGGAAGTTAACAGTACTGCATTCATGTGGACTACGGGAGACCCAAACACAGGGAGGTTAAAGGCCATGACCAGGACTATAAAATCAAACTAGTAGTAGAGCTGGGGTTAGAAATCAGTTTTTCCCTTCTCTGAGCCTGCACAACATCTGCATTACCAACAGGTAATGTCCTTTCCTTTCACGAGTATGAAACAGGACTCTGGATTTTGGAGTGCCTTTCAGTCACCTGCTGGGCCTTACTCTCTTCTGATGAAGATAATCAACCATGGAAAACGGGATGCCATGGCTGCAGAATAGTTTTATTAACACCCTCTAGATCAGCTGAGTTTAACGTTGGCTCCTGGGCAGTTCAGATGCGGTTCCCATGTCAGGGCTATGCCACGTGAACGGCAGCAGAGCCGTGCCGACAGGAGCCCCGCGGCG
>NW_009213400.1:12277-22459 GCF_000690835.1 Fulmarus glacialis | reverse complement strand
GCTGCGGGAGCCACAGCCTCCCTCTCCGTAGCTCTCTGGTCTCGCTGCCCGAGGCTGGAGCTCCTCCATCAGGTGAGCTGGCCGCTCTTCTTCCAGAGACGCCACAAAAGATGCTCCCTGGTGCGGCTCACCTGCCCAGAGCTTCACCTCCATTGACCCAACTGACAGATACTTGAAGCGTGAAGGTAGTTTTTGTCCCCCAAAATTATAAACTTGGAAGGCTGCACATGGGTCTGTCACTGACCCAAAATAACAAAAGATCAGAAGCTTTCTCTCCTGCAATGCAGAGGTGCAGCACTAAATCTCTGTGTTAAATTGCCACCCAGTGTTGGACCATGGGGGTGCCAGAATAAACTACCAGAGCCTTTTCACACTGTCCAACAGCAATCTGTAACTCTTGGTTTGCTGTCTGATTGCCATCCAGCTCACGCCCTCCAGCCACGTGGTGGCCATAACTTACCTTGCTGCACCAAGCAAGGTCTTTCCAAATTCAATACCATCTGATCAAACGACTATAAACAAACTAAATACCAGCACAGCTCTTGATGGCTATAACCGTTAAAATGTTTATTCGGTCTGTGAGCAAATGAACTCGCGCTTTGGAACAGTTATGGCTACTAACACTTGTCTAACTCTAAGAAGCTTTTATAAGACTTTGTAAACTTCTGTTATAAAATATAATTTAACTTCTATCTTCTGGACAGCAACATTTTTTTTGGAGGAGGATTCCTCTAAAACAACTGCCTAGCAGGTTTGTAACTAAGATTTATTTCCTGTTTAAGCAAAAGTAAATCACTACACTAAGCAATGGAGTGGTATTTGTCCAAAACCAGGAGGGAAGAAAAGTATAAACCTCTTCCGACTTTTCTTGTGTTCCTTGGGAAATCTTATGGGAAACAAAAACATGAAGAAAACACTTGAACTTAAAAGCTATGGCAGCTTAGAACTTCACCTGAGCTTCAGGTGAGCTTCAGGTAAGACCAAGTCTCTCACCATCAGTCCAAACAGGGCAGCAGGCCATGGAGCTAGAAGTACCATTCCTGTCAGGAGAATGCCTCAGCTGTCTACGCTAACTGTATTTGGTGGTCTCAGTTCAGAGGTACCGTGAGTGTGCTTCTGCGCACACATTCCTACGCACCTGGAGCCTGGTGGACATGCGTGTGAGTGGCAGCATGATGAATTAAGTTCATAAGCACTTGGCGGTGTCCTCAGCTTCCTGTGCCCTAAAGACCTGCCAAAACTCATGGATGGAGAAACCAAAAAATGCGGAAGAAAGGTGTTTTCCTCGCGACAGCATGTGTAAAGGGGAAAAGTTTAATCCTCCCCTTCTGTAACAAACCCCATCATCTTCTCGAAGTCCACCATACTTCCAGTAGTTCCATCACAGATGCGGGCTAACGAGCTCTCAGTGGTAATGCTGTGCCGTGGTGGAAGGAATCATACTGCATTTGGAAGAAATGAGATTAGATAACAAGCCTCAAGGAGATTGCCTTCATGAACAATTCCTTCAAGGATCGATTATCAAATATGGTTTCGTTTTATATTTCATAGCTAAAAAGCTTGCTGAATCTCTCCTGCTGTTCTGGTTTTGTGTTCTGGTACAGCTACACCTGAAAAGCTGGTAAATCCTGATGCTAAGTTTCACCCTTAGACTGCTTGTTTGCAGTATGTGACCAGACCCTTCTTGGGGCTCACTAGCTGTTTCCCAGAGCCTAAGTTCAAAAGATAGTTTCACCTTGGGTTGTACCTTTCATTGCAAAGTCAGCAAGAACAGCCACACTCCCTTCCCAGCCAAGCTGGTAGAAACACTGCCACCAGCTTCCACAAGTTGGCTTGGTCCCTGCTAGACAATACGAAACACCAGACCTTGCAGAAGGGTTGAATGAGGGTCAAGAAATAGATGTCCTCTACAGAGGATTTGCCAAGTGCAGCGGGAGATGGCAGTCCTCCAACAACCGTGCTCTCGCTTATCTCACATCTTACTACTAGATACCAGTTCGAAAACTGCCACCTCTTCCCTACAATACAAAGTCAAAAAAAGAGAACGTCATGTAAGGCTCGTTGTATGTCCGTGACACAAGTTTATGGTCTCTCAATGGGAAACAGACAAAATGACCATCTGTAAAAATGACTTCCAAGCAAAGCAAGCCTGCACGGTCACTCAAAACTAATAATTTGTCATTTTGGTCTTTTTTTCCTTCCTATTTGTCATTCCTGGGAAAAGTCTTCAGGATGAGACTTGTAATTTTCTCCAGATGGATCCAAGGAAAGTCGGATTTATGCTTCTCTGGAATCTTCTCCCACCACCTCTGTCCCTGAGCAGCGCACGAGCTGTTTGCTTTCAGCAATCCTTTAAGATCCTTCCATACACATATATTTATCACATACTTTTCTGCTTTGAGTTTATTTTACCCTAAAATCCCTTGGCTCCAGCAATACTGCACTTTTTCAATGGGTCCTAACTTACCTTTTCAAGAAATTATTCCTTTGGTGAAAAAAAGTTAAAATCTTAACTATAGAGTTGATTCTCCTGCTACATCAATTAATTCTAGTATTTCCTTCGTTAGAATTAAATATGATTTCCACCAGCACAAGAGATCCAGCTAACAGTACTATGGCCATAACCTCTCTCTAAATCCCTTAGAAACTAACTGTAGCTCACACATTTTTGAGTGCTGGTATGAATTTATTGATTTTTATCATAATTGTGGATGTTAATATTATGTATTCATCACAAAAGGTTTATGTGAATACAAAGCACCACATGTTCACTTTACCATTGATATTCATCATTTCTCATTCATCAGTTTGTGTCTGTTCCCTGTGCTCAGCATGGAAGGAGTAAAGACAAAAGAATCCACGAATCCTAACAAGCCACTAGTGCTCAGGAGCTTAAAACAGTTTAACAGTAACTAAGCTGGTTGCCTTAAACTTTTTTTTTTCCCCCCCCAGAAAATAAATAAATAGTAAAACAGTAAAGGTAAACTAGACAGAATGAATAAATACTTTCTTTCCCAAATTATTTTTTCAGATGCATAATCAGTTCATACTAACGCACGAAACTTC
This sequence comes from Fulmarus glacialis, assembly GCF_000690835.1. Taxonomy (NCBI): domain Eukaryota; kingdom Metazoa; phylum Chordata; class Aves; order Procellariiformes; family Procellariidae; genus Fulmarus; species Fulmarus glacialis. Next base: position 19,393 of record NW_009213400.1, on the reverse strand, counting down.
CCGATTTTTGGAAGATGCTCATGAATAACAGCTCCCTTAAGTTACAGCAAACTGAATCAGATGCTTCAGTTTATTGTATTAGCAAAACCGTTCTTTACTGACTTTCAGGACAAGGAGGAGACAGGAATGTTGTTCTCAGCTGCCCTAGGGACATCTCCCCAGCGCAGCCGTTAGCCCTTTGCCCTCTCGGAGGAAGCGCTGCCTGCCCTCCCCACCGCTGTCTCCTGCCCACCCCACAGCAGACCGCACCTCCACGCGCTTCGCTGCTCGGCGGAGCTGCCTTTAAACAGTCACACCACTCTCACCTGCTCAGGAAGCTCCTACAGACACAACACGATTTTAAAACCACTGTGATAAAAGACAAATAATAATAAAAAAAACGGAAGAGCATATGGTCTGCAGCGGAGGCTGGGAAGGGACAGGGAAGGTCCCACTGTCTGCAGTTTGCTGTTAAAGTTAAATGTGGATTTATAACTGATCGGATCTTCTGTAATAAACCTTCCCGCGCACCTGACTTCCCTGAGATCTTTTCTAACATCCCGACTGATGCACAAAAGCATTTTTGTAGGATTTGTTAAAACTTATTGTAATGGGTTATCAAGGTTACTACATCGCTTGCAGTGCAGCTAGTTAAGGGTAGGGCTTTTGCATGTGACTAGGAGCCACATGGACCATCAATTTATGAATATCATGATCTGTGCACGTGTCTCATTGGGAGAGCCCGCGTGCTTCCTACCGTTGACCTTTGGAGATGCCAAATGCGTCAGCACCATTTGAACTAACTTCCCCAAACCAGTTTCATTTCTGCACTCTCTTCGGATGTACATGTGGCTCTCGGTCACACACAAAAGCTGTACAGGTAACAAGCTTTAGGTAATTAGTCCCCCAGTCTTTACATGGGGATCACGAGACATAGGACATAAGACCCATAAAACATTCATACCCAGATAAGTTATCCAGCAATAATGCGATATGGCTGTTTTACAGCTGCAGAACAAAGGTTTTCAAAGGCACAAAAGGTCTGAGCTTCGGCATTCTGAGGTGTCTTTTTTTTAACCCATTTATGTCTTTTTTCATACAATTCTCTCATCTATACAAGAACACAAACTGTTGATTTGGTGGAAAGTTAGGAACATGCCTGGGGAATAACACCCTTCTCAGGAGGGTCCCGCCTGGACCTGTTACACAGGTCAGAAAAAAGACCAAGCGGTAGCCAAGACAACGCTGTTAAACAGCCACCAGTGATAAGAGAACAGCTAATCAAAATGCCTACTTATTTGCATTTCTATAACAAAGGTAGTATTCTTTTGGAAGGGTTTTAGTCAGCTGTAAGTGATAACAGCAACTCCTAACTGTCAGTGGACAGTTCAGAGCGCTCTGCCAGGCTGGCCAAAGACAGCCAGGAGAAGGGTGGTCAGGAGCGTTTCAGCGATGGAGGCTGAGACAGAGCTGGGAGGATAAACCAGAGCTGCTCAACTCCAGATTGCGTATTTCGTTCAGAAAAACAACTCTTCCCCTGCTCCCTGCCTTGGCAATAAGGACCCAGCCTTCTTCATGTCCAAAGGAAAATCTAAAATGAGCAAGGAAAGGGGGAAGGAGGTGAGGAAGACTCCAGTTATGGGCTGAAGCGCTGGTGGGTTGTACCCCAGGCAGTGCATCACACTTTCATAGCTTTTTTAAAATTTCTATATACCTCAGAGTCCAACAGAGAGAAGACATTTTGAGCTGATGCTCTCCTCTGTTCAGCAGAGACAGCCAGAGCTGCCTTTCTGAATTACAAGCATGGTCCCAGTTTTCCCCTAGAAGCCCCTGGGAAGCCCTTGGTGCCGGCCTGCAGCCCTGCTCTGCTGCAGCCCTGCTGCTCCTCCTCCTCCTCCTCCTCCTCCAGCCTGGGCTCCGGCTGAGGAGTGAAGGAGGGCAGGCTGAAAGCCGGGAAGGGGAGAGCCCTCCGAGCCTTTCAGTTGACCAGAGCTGGCTTAAAGCTTTTCAGGAACAGAGACCTCTTCCTCCCCATCCCCTTTGTCTTCTGCAAGCAGGGGAAGGTGCTCCCTCAGGCGTAACTCCGCGTCGGCACAGACCTGTGAACTGTTTGTTCGACTGCGCGGAGCATCAAAAGGAAATGTCAGTGAGATCTCCGAGATCGCTGTTCTGTGAGGCCAGGTTTTGATATCTGTGCTTACAGCGGAGAGTACTTTATTCCTGAAGCAGTGATGTTCAAGGCTCTGTTTAAAGAGGGAAATACCAGTCGATAGAGCAGACACCAGCTCGCTTCGCCCTCTCCATCAGTCTGCTGCTTCCCCCTGCCTCAGCCAGTCCCTCTACTGCTTCACCGTATCCCATCCCCATTGCTAAAACCCTTCCTTATTAAAAGGGCAATAGATAGGGCATTTAATTTTCTCTTTGCACGGCAGGAAATCACATCAGGTCCTGCTATGAATGATCCAGAAGCGAAGTTTCAGCTCACTCAGTACAAGTCACTGTCTAATGCAGGAAGGGACACTGTCAGCTCCAAGTGCTGACTGAGAGTAGCTCAGCTTCTGTCACGCTAGTTACCTCTGAAACGTGTTCACTCGAGGAATTCATGGGCAGCAATCAGATGTTTTCCTGCCTGCTTTTCATCCCAGCTTATCAGAAATTGGGATACAGTTGGGAAAAGGGCAGGGGAGAGAGAGTCAGAAATGTGATGAGAGAACTAATCGTTCTCGGGAGAGGAACTGATTTTGCATTTTTTTCCTGCTTATTTTACAGTAAATAAAGAATTAAGGAAGATTGCTGAAAATGTGTCCATTCAGGCAGCAGCTGAATTTCCTGCTAATTGCTTTGGGATGGTGAGGGAGGAGGGAGAGTGTTGGGACATTACAATAAGCAGTAAGTGGTGTGATTGGTGACTACCCAAAACCTTGCGTCTGCACATATGTCGCTAATGATAGAAATTAGAGATGTGTTCTTATAAAAGCCCGCTATTTATTGATGATGGTGAATATTAAAAAAAAAAAAAAATCCATCTTACAGGGAGAGAGAGAAGTGGAAAGTCATTTATCATGGCATTTATCTTGGCGGAACACGTAGTGCCCAGGCTCTGCTCCCCGGCTTTTCCCTGCACCAGTCTCACGTCCAATGCAGCTCCGGCAGCCCCAGCTCTCCCCAGCCGCCTGCTCGCCGAGGGAGCCAGCCTCTCCACCTGCCTTGGGACAGGAGCCGGCTGAGGGCAGAGTGAAGAACGGCTTTGCCAAAGCCCACCGTGAAAAGAAGAGGCACAAATAAGATTAACCCTTGTCATGCACTAAGTCTGTCTTTGTTTCTCTACCTCCCGGGTAGGTGTGTGTTCACAGGGAGGAGGAAGCTGCTAGGAAACATATGCTGAATAAGCACCAAGAGGTATTTGGATACGCGTCCTGGATGCACTCAGGAAGAGGGCAGGCGTACCTGTGGTTACAATGCACCCTTTAAAAACACCCGTGGCAACAAGCATAAAGCGCCTGTGTACAGGGAAGCAGGAAACACTGAACTGAGACAATCTCCTCCCCTGTTATCTGTATCTTTGGTTTATTATATTTAACCATGCTTTTGATCCAAAGGAAGAACATCCTAACGAAAAACAGCATCAAAATCCTTCGTCAGCACCAACTTAGCAGATCCAATAAAACCTCTGACCACCATCAAGTCAGCAGATCCAGTAAGTAAACAGTGGCAGCAGATTGAGTTTTCTTTGTGATCTTGGCTTTTTCACAAAAAACCAGATTACACTGAAAACAGACTTTTCCACAGGAAGTTTCCATTTGTCACTTAAAAAAAAAAAACACTACCAAGAAAATCTGCTAGGTCTGTCATTTAGTTGTTTCAGCTCCATATTTCTCTTCAGACAGACTGTGAAACAGATTCTTAGGCCATGGAGAGAAAAATCAGATGGAGAAAAAGGGCTGGGAGAGACCCTGAGGAGCTGTTTAATCAGACCCAACTACATTTTAACCTGCTGTAGATGACACTTGGGGATGGAGATTCCACGCAGTCTCCCAGGGGGAGTACACATAGGGATTATTCTAGGGTCTATCCTAAATCTTTCTTGCTGCATTTTATTGCTGTGACTTCTTTTCCTACCCCCAACAGACACTGAGATCTGTTTATTACTCTCCTTTCTGCAGACACTCCTGCATCTGAAGAGCAGTACCACGGATCCGCCCCGGCCGCGCCGACACCGACACAGAGCCCAGCCTGCCCCAGCTCGGCTCTTCTCTCCTGCTGATCTCTGAGAGCTCTCCCTGATCTCTCCCGTACCTTTCCCGAAGTGCGATTTCCAAACCTGAAAAGAGTGGGGAGAGGAAGGACCCCTTCCCCTGCCTTACACATCACACTCCTCTGTAGGAGTGCTGCCTCTGTCTTTGCTCTTCTTCAGCATTAGTTGGTGGGTTTTGTTGATTCCCTGCTTTCTGTGTGTAACCTTCGTATCCTTTCCCATGCAATACCTTCCTAACCAATCATTCTCCATTCACTTCTTGTGCAGCCAGTGATTCCTGCCTAAGCACAGCTCATCGTCACCAGGTCCATCAATCCTCATGTGAAGATCCTTCCCCAACAGTTACTCTGTGACGAATACAGCATGAGTCCTAGAGAAAGTCTCAGGAGGGCAACTGCAGAGTTTTGCACTCAATCCATCTTCATAAGCTCTCGGTCAGGAGATGCGGGCACTCAGCTGGGATAAGGTTGAGCCCCACCAGTGGCTGATAGGAAGCAGACTCTCTGCACCCAGTTCCTGACATGAGACACGTGCATCTCTGCCGCCTGGGGTATGAAAATGTGTCACCAAGAGCCATGTGCTCATAGTGACTTCCTGCAAATTTTCTTGGTTCATGACTGAATTCAAGTGGAGTGGGCTACACTGCAGAGGCCATCGCACGTCCAACATGCCAGTGGAAGTGGCAGATTTCTGCAGACATGGTTGATTCCCCAGAGGGAAGCCTGCCACATGCTAGGGAAAGCTCAGCAGAAACCCTGACGCAGTGCGATCTTAAAATCTGTTTAGGAAAACTGTCTGTATTTATAATCAAGCCTGGACGTATGACTGTGGCTTCATGTTCATTCATATGAGATGTGTGCACTCCCGACAGTGAAAATGGCATCTCGGCATTAAGACAGGAGCCCATGATCTCATCCTCCTTACGTGGCCAAGCACGTGACACCACGTTTACGCCAGCCTTGTACCAGCGCTGCGCTGGCTGGAGAACACGCAATACCTGATCCAGCACATAGCCTGCCGGGACAAAACCCCCTCCGTTTAAGAGTGTTTTGACAAACTTAGATGACTGAGAGAGGGCATGCAACAACTTGGTGCTTCGTGTTTCTGACGGGGCGCTCGGTGTCGTCAGCCTGAATTTGTCCTCACGTGGGAGCACAGCTTTACCACACATTAACTACGTTAAGACGTAACTTCGCATACAGCTGCTCACTGTAGAATTTGGAAGACAGTGTTCCCCAGACCACACTCTTCCCTCAACCGCTTTGAGCACCGCTAACAGCTTCTGTTATGGCTTAGCATGGCTCGCAAAGGCCAGATAGACGAGAAGAGAAGTTTACAAGAGAAGAGGCTCCAGATAGTCTGGCAGTGCCTGCCCTATTAACAACAGAGCAGCGCAGCTGCTGAGGAGCCCCTGCCTTCCCTTAGCCAAGTAGCAGAGAAATTCTAATTCACTCATTGTTTAAAAAGTGCAGGGGGGCAAAGGAATTTAAACTCTAGCTCGGTTTTTATCATCTAAGTAATGCTCTTGTAGAGGGACGGCCAGAGGAAAGCTGAAGGGATGAAGACCTTTCCCCACAAAGTCTCCAGAAGTGACGTGGATAATCCATTTTGCTGCCATAAAAGGAGGGAACTAGTGTTGCTCCGTGCTCCACAGCAATCCCTACAAATTCTCTGGGGTTTAAATTATAAATCCTTGTTGGTGTTGCCCACCAACCTCTTATTTCCCTATTTAAAGAAGAAACTCTCCTTTAAAAGCAGGTTCCTCCATGAGCTGCACCACCGCGCAGTGCACACTCTCCTCCCTTTGCCGAGCTGGGGAGGTCTCCCCGGGACACGGAGGTTGGCGGGCGCTTCATGGAGGCACGAAGGTCCACCTGAAACAGGCTGGACATGAACTCCCGGAGGAAAACAACCTCCTGTGGCTGGCACGCCAGCGGCCAGGGCAGACCTCTGCATGTGCAGGCTGCGACAAGGGGGAGGGAGAGCTGCAGAAAGCCTCCTGCGTGCCTCTCCCTCTGCCGCAGCTCTCTGGGGAGATGAAACGCATCTTCCCATCTTCCCTCTCAGCATCCTCACTCGGCCACACTGCAGCGACTGCCATCAGTCCCGGGAGTGCCTCGCGTCCGGCCCTGGCTGCCGTCTCGGGGTGCGGAGGGTCAGGGCTGTCACTGTACAGCCCCACCCAGGGACACCTTCCCTGGCGCAGTCAGGCAGGAGGCGCGGGCAGCGATGTGGAGCCGGGCAGGTCTGCCCCGCGCCGTCTCGCTGCGCTGGCTGCTTGATGCAGTGCTCGCTACGCTGCGTGGCGTCCCGCGCCTGACGTTATTTTTGCCTGGGGTTTGAGCTTCAGTGAAGGATGATAATCAGTGTGCGCTGTATTTGCCATTTTTCTTTGCAGACGTCTTTGGGGTGCTTTTCTGCTGCTTTTAGCCGGGCTTTTTAAAGTCTCATCACCTAAAAATGTTTTCATGTGCCAAGATTAGAGCCTTCAGTCTCTCTTGGGCTGCCTATTTTTGGATCCTTGATCTGGGCTCTCGTTGCTAATTTTTTTGTGTGTTTGTTTTTAAATAAACAAAAGCTGTAATAATAAATGTCCAGGGACCTAAAGAGTAGTGAAGAATCAGATGTTTGCTACAGAAGAGGGATGTGCGTGTGGAACAGAGAGGAATTGACTGGGAAACACTGCAGAGCCAAACATCCCAGAATACCTCACAGCTCATCTGTCAGGCAGCGATGCCGAGAGGGGAAGGCAGGGAGTTCTTGGGATGCGGATAAACATGGATGAGCCAAAGAGAGGCAATCAATCTGCTGCCACCATTATCATTCTTGCTAATAATGAACAATGGAGCGTGCTCGCAGACCACAGTCCTTCTCATCTGCAA
>NW_009213400.1:224-12246 GCF_000690835.1 Fulmarus glacialis | reverse complement strand
TGCGGGGCTACTGGTAGCCCTTCATCTGCCCCAAGCCCTTCCCTTGCCCTGCTGCCTGGCCAAGTGAACCGTGGGGGGTGCTGGCTCCGGCAGCGCAGTGCACACAGGGACTAGCAAAGCAAGTCAGGAGTAGGTGGGCTGTGCCCCCTCACCCTCCACAGCACCCCCCCACCAAGGCAAGGGCTCCACAATCCTCCCCGGGGGGCCACCGAGTGTAGGTGGAAAGTCTGGGACTACGTTACATCAAATGCAAAACGTGCAATTATCCAATTTACCCAAGAACTACAAAGTAACCTGAAATATAAATTAGCCCTGAAAGCCTGTTTCATTCCTCACCACGAAAATTTCACCGTCCCTGCTTGCAGGCAGGGGATGTTCAGTGATTCCTGAACACACGCCCTGACACCCGACCGGCGCGGCAAGTGGGAGGAACCTGGAAACGCGTGAGATGCCAGCTGGGTCCCCAGTGCTGTCCTTTGGAGAAGACAACCCTACAGCCTGTCCTAGAATTAAAAGCTCTTTCCCCAAATGGGGTTAAAGCGAAGTTGAAGACTCTTCCTTGAAGACAAAGCTGGCAGCCTTGTCCAAACCCCTGAGCCTGAGCAGGGAAGCTAAACTTGGCACCATCTGGTTCAGGCCATACTGTACCCTGGCCACCTCTCGTCCTCCACCTCACAATGCTTTCAGCACTGCTAGGCAAAAAACGTGTTCAGAAACCCTCTTTTGACCAGGACATTTTCCCTGAGATAATTTAGGAAGCGTGAGAGATGCTAAGAAAGCTGCTGTGTGTTCAAGAAGAACAGCTTCCCCTTCGCAGACCATGCTGAGGATCTCCTCTGCTACGTCCCAGCACTTACTCATCCCTCTGGGAGGTTTCAGAGCTTTCTGCACATCCATACGCAGCCCACGCTCTGCACAACCTCCTCCCCACCTTTTAATTTTTGCCTTTGCCTACAACTACTCAGCAATGCCTGCACTTGTTCCAGAAAACCCCAGCAAACCAGCGCTCCTTTACCTTCTGCCTTCAGCACTTCAGCCCAGGAAGAACTCGCAAAGGGAGACCCAGAGCCGTCCAGACCCAGACTGCCATAAATCCGCCTGTGTGCGGGACTGACTGTGCCTCTAGGACACCTGCTATTATTATAGTCATAGCCGTGTACTGCTATTACCGGCGGCTTCCTCCCCAATAACAGATGTGAGACACTGAAGAGCGAGGCTGGTGTGAACAGAAGGGTAGGGGGAGAGGAGATCAAGCAGTCAGTCCTCTGCAACAGCATCGTTGCAGCAAGGCAAAAATCTGTGGAGACGGCTGTAAATAGCTGGTGTTCAATAAAGGCCTGAGGTAGATTGTTGCACATGGCAAAACCGAACGATACAATGATAAAGCATTGGAAAGCTGGGATTGGGATGGACCACTTTGTAAGGTGGTCCGTCTATTAGTTTCTGCAGTGTTCACCAAAGATTATGTTTTAAAGACAGGAAAATGTGATTCCTGAGCGATACCCAAAAATGGAAGCCATTGGGTTTCCCTGGGCAGAAGTAACCAAATCTTTTCCAACGCAGAATAAATTTCTGTTACATCATGGTTAAGTTGAACTCTCACCCTATTTACCCAGCCTCCTGCTTAGACTACAATAAGAAGCCATCCCTGACCAGATCTGAAGACACTTGAGATTTGTTCATCACCTCTGCGGTTTATAAACCAGGCTGAAAACTTCCTGAGATGGGTCTTCTGGGAAAATCTCAAGGCACTGCCCGAGGCCTGGTGTAAGAGCTGAAATCCAATTTATTTGCCAAATGTTATTTTCCTTCATTTACTATCTTGAAGGATAATAGCCCAAATCAAAATCCACATGCCACACCCTTGCTTCTATCTAATCTTTTTCAGTATTAATAGGGTCTCCATCTCCTGGCACCGAGGTGCAGCATTCGCTCTTCCACCGGCATTTCCCTGTCAGTATTTATCAGAGTTATTTCATTTACCACCTTTCCTAGTTATTGTGATGTCCATCACTCTGGCGAAGTATGAATGATACCGGGGAGCACGCTGGAGCTTTCCCTGCCTTATCTCCTTAGCCCAAGATCCTTTCCTCTCTTAAAGGCAGCTCAAGTGCCTTTTTGGTCCTTGCAACCTTGTCAGCTTTAAAGCAAAACCAGGACAATGTCCTGGCTGAGCACAGTAAACCCTGGGGTCCCAACCCCGGACATGGGGGTCACCATGCACATGGGTGCACCCCGCGAGAGGGGGTAGGAGGGAACTCGTGCTGCTGAGAAGCAGCTGCCACCTCCCCGTGTACACAGGATGGCAGGAGCAGTGGCACAGGGTCCATCCCGAAATCCTCCCTGAGCAGATTCATGCTCTCATACACCTCTCTGGACTCACAAGAAAGGACACAAGCTTTGCTCCCACCACTTGAGCAGTGGAGACCCCATCGCCTCGGTCCCCCTGCTCTGGCCCATGTAATTCACTGGAAGCACAATTTGCTGAGTAGGAGATTTTTTTCATGTAATGTGTATTTACCAACCAGCTTTTATACACCAAACGATACTACGGTGAATTTAACGGCAGTTTATTGACATCCCATTGTCATAGTATTGTAAAACATCACTGTGGGCCCCCTACTGTGATAATTTCAGAATAAAAACTTTAAAGTCACTGTTGAAGAAGCTATGAACAATTCCAAGCAAAAATAACTCAAATGCCAATGTCAGTGTTTCTAATGTGCCCATATAAATCAAAACTAGACACCTCAGGAAAGCACAAGGGTCTGACCACAAAAACACCACATGCAAGACGCGTGTTGAATTGAATTGCAAAATCCCCAGTGACCAGAGCCCACGTTCCTCCTTCCGCTGCCCCCGTAGTGCCTGACCTAAAACTGAACTGACAACCTCATACCCATCGTAGGCCGATACAGTTTAAGAGAGAGCTGGACAAGAGCTGATGCTCTAGGGAGCCGTGGAGGAAGGAGATATTCCCCGCTGGAGCACTTTAATATATACAAAGGAGGATGCAAAGAGAAACTGGCTCGGTGCATGCATTGCATTTAGGAAGGGCGTTCCAGCAGCTGCCCAGGGAAGGGCCCTGGAAGACTGAGGACAATCACAGCCATGGACACAGGAGGGTCTCAGGGGTCGATGACTAGCTTTAGTTACGGAAAGACAGAACTGGAGTCTCTGCTCTGCCCTAGGTATCCTTGGCTGCCCTGGGCAAATTGCTTCACTTGGTTTCCTCCACAGCACAACGCCCGCCCCTATGTCAAGGGATTGCTGCAAGTATTAAGGGGAATTTAGTCAAGGCTCTGTGATGCTGGTGGGTACAAGAAAGGAGAGAGATGGGGACAAGAAAGGAGAAAGCCAAAGCTCAGTGCTGGCTGCCTGACATGCTTTTCTTCTATGAGCTAATAATTTACCTTGCACGCAGGTCTTCACAGATATTTGCACTCACTTTGCCCTGACTTCACAACAGACTGTGTCCCACAGGTCTCGCACACTCGTGAAGAACCCATCTTTCTCCTCTCTTTTAGCAGTTACTTCCTTCAGTGGTAGTGGTTACTCAGTGGACCAGGGAAATCCTGAACTGAATGGGCAGAAGAAAGGAAATTCTCTTCTTCGTCTGATTTCCTACTTTCCTGGTTATTTGTTAATCATCATTGTGCAAATAATGCATGCTTTATTTTACTAAATGCAAACAGAAGTGCAGATAGGGCTGGTTGTTTTCTTTCATGAGTTATAACAGAAGGGATCCAATCAATGAGATAATGCAGCCAGGCAGAGTGCACAGAAAATCATGCACTCATAAAGGCATCTTTGCAATTAGTTTTTAATCAGCTCCTGTGATTTCCTCCTGACCAGTAAGGCTCTTAAACTCATACCAGCAACGAGATGCTTACTTTGCACTTCTCTGACATGCCCCTACGGTAAAAGACAGGGTGGATTATTTAGCCTGGCTCCTATTGAAAGACTTTCGAAGCTGCAGATGCCAAATTGCCTGTGTCTCTGAGAGCAGGTCCATGTGCAACATGACCTGAAAGTCAGATCCAAGAACATGGATAACTCCGGAATGGAAAGTGGATTGAAGGCAAAGAGCAGGAGGGAAAGGGGACTTCCCTTCCCTCTTCCACCAGCAGCAACTGGCTTCAAGCAACTGGCTCTTACATGCTTGCACAGTGCGTCTCCACGGTCGTTTCACTTTTACCAAATGCTCACCCACCCTCCTCAGAGTGAGGGCACAGGGGTGGGTGAGATGTATCACAAGCAAATCCAGCCCAAAAGAGTCCCTTGTACCTTACAAGTGTCCCACAGTGTGTTGACTGTATTTTCCCTTCTCAAAAAAAAACCCCAACTTTTCTTTTTCTAGAAAACATTTCTTTTTCTAGAAGTCTCCTAAAATTAAGAAGGGCACTACAAGCCCCAAATATTCTGCTACCTGCCCCTTCCTCCCTCTTCTGCCTCTCCAGGCACGAAGGCTGTGCACATCAGAGTATTTACTGATTTATGCAGCCTGTGGAAGCCAAGAAAACTTTCTGTTTCCCATGCATGCTCTGGGACTTTATGGCATAACACAACACTGTGAGGTGAACCTGGCTGCTCCACCTTTGCCGGCTGTCAGCGTGGGCGTGCGGAGTGCTGTCCTGCAGGACCAGCAGCACCCACCGCTCTTGGGGAGCTGCCGTGCTCTTCCTGCCACACGTGGAGGCAAGCACGAAGCTGAAGAATCAAAGTTCTATTTCTTCTCGCTGGCAGTAGCAGGATAGCAGTTATTTGCCTAAGGTCAGGCAGGACAGACCTGCGATATCCTCCTAAGATCAAGCAGGTCGTGTCTCCAGCGGACAGCATCCCCATGGCAATGAGTTAACTCTCCTGGTTTCACCCCAGAAAACACTGGCTTCAGAGTAAGTCCTGGAATCCATTCAATACAGACACGTTTTTCTTTAATTGTCCGTCAGGACCTTTTGGTTTCTAACGCTTAGCATATGCACATTTGTACTAAATTTGGTTTAAAAGTCAGCTCAGCCCCACACGAACAATGGCACAAAGGGCACCGGGGACGGGGAAGGCAGCCAAGGAAAGGAGGTGCCCGGCTGGCGGGGAGGAGGGCACCACCACCCCCGAGGGTGGCTCTGGAGGCTGGCTCCTCTCTGGGAGCTCACCCACGCCAGAAACGCAGCTTCTCCCAGCGCCTGCCCAGCCCTGGGGATGCCACTGTGCCAGCGTCCCCTTTTCTTCTTCCCGCGGGCCCCTATCCACCTTCTGCCCAGTAAACAGGACCTCACCTCCCAGGGTGCCCTGCCCGTTCCAACGCCGCGCTCATAAAGCGCGGGCACAACGCAGCATGCCAGGTCCGGTCCCCAGCAGCGAGCCCTGACTCTCTTCTCTCCCCGTACACGCTCCACCTGGCACTGCACCAACCAGAAGAAGACCATGTGTCTTCTCACAGAACAGAACTCCCAGGAACAGCCTGGAGTTTGCCCCAAGAAGGCACAGAAGGGGCCAAACCATGGCCTGAAATCATTTCCTTTCATTCTGTCCTTCCAGACACTGCTATATGGGCTGTTAGGAAATCCTCACAGCCAAGTGAGGATTCAAACAGGGTTTGGCATTTTTTTTGTCTTCTATTATTATTAAAGAAAACAACTGGTTTCTTTCTTTTTTATTATTCCCCATATGATATTTTGGAATTAATCATGAAGACATTTCCTTAGCTACGGTTTTTCTTTTGTTTGTGTCTTTCTTTTGTAGGTAGGAGAGCGGACAAGATGATCAGATAAATCCTTTTCTGGCTTTAAAAATCCACAGATTACATTAGTGATAATATTACTGTCAGCTTCAGGGTGGGCAAGATTTTCAACTTTGGAATCTGTTTTTCCGAGGACGAGCCCCCTTTCACTGGCATAAATCAGCGCAGTGCCACAGTAACACAGAGTGTGTCACCTGTGCCAGGGGCACTGCTGGACCCCAGGCGAGCGGCTGGGGCTCTGCGGAACAGGGGTTTACACCTGGTCCTGCTGCTAATCACCAACACTGATTTAGAGAAGTTCCCTTTTCTCTCAGCATCCTTTCTAAAAGAATGAAATAACGGCATTGCTGTCTTCAGTAAAGTGGACAGAGCAAAAAATGCACTAGGTTAAGACCAAGGTATTATTATAATGACAATTTATGCTCCTTAACTACCTGGCCAATACTTTTTCTCAGCTGGAAGCCTAGTGATAGCAACAGCAGATGGTATTTCTTGCCAGGGAGAAGGGGGATCTGGAGAATAACCCATATGCTGGAGTTTAACCTAACGCTCTCTTTTCCTGTTACGACTCTACCATTTGAACCCAGCGAAGGAGTTACGCTGGTCGTAGCGTTCTGTGATTTCTAATGTTCTTGGAAGATGCTTTCTCTTCATCTTTAACCCTCCTGCTCATTACTATTTCACTGATTCCTTTAGCCTCCCTTATCAGACACCTACATGTTCTAATTTCTAATTTATATTCATTGCTATTACCTTCCCTTATTTTTCTGGGTACAATGTTCACTGGTGTTGGGTTTTTATTTTATTTCCTTTTTCCCTTCTCTGCTGAATGATAAAAATTTTGCTTGGTAGTTTTTCCTGTTAGGGAAAACATGTTTTTGTAACACACCCATGGAGGGCCCATAAAAAGGAAGCATGTTCCATTGCTTTGACTTACCTAAAATCAGCTGCATCCTTCAAGCCCTCTCAGGCAGGCCTCTGAGAAGAGCTTTAATGGTGGCAGCTTTGACTTCACTAATGTTAACGCAGCCATGGCACACCATAAAAGAGGCCAGCACTTCAGCAGATTGCCACAAACATTCTCCTCCAACTTTTCTGGTCCATATGAAACCAGCCTGGATCTCACCTTGCCAATCACTTCACTACAAGGGTCCAGTCGCACACACTCTTGTTCAGCTGAGGTGCCCCACTAGAGTCAGGACACCTCAGGACACCTCCTTGCCTGATGAGCAAGGACTCATGCATGGAAGAGTTCATTTGTTGGATGCAAATGTTCAGCTGCATCCTTCAGATCCTCTCAGGGAGACCTCTGAGAAAGGCTTTAATGGTGGCATCTGTGACCTTCCTAATGTTAAAGCAGCCATGGTACACCACAAATAGATGGATTCATTTGTCGCCATCCATCAGTCCAAATTAACCTCACTGCATTTGAAGACAGTATTGTGAGCTTTTCATGGATGCTATGAGAGTGGCTGCTCAGATGCTGAAAGGGATAATAAAGTTTACTCATTCCAAGGACTTTCAAGCATAAAGGTGGAAACCTTCAGGCAGGACTAGCCACAGTGTAGGTGGTGCCAGAACCCAATGGCAGTCAGACACTCCTGCTGTGCCCCATGCACAAAGAATAAGAGAGGAGGACATGGTTTAGGGTTTTGTTTCTGAAGACAAAGAACCTGACAAGGACCCTGAGCCTGGGTTCCCGCTGGGAGAGATGCTGTGCAAATGAACGGGGGGAACTGCTGGCCCAGGCGAGAGCTGGCTGTGCCTCACCCCCCTTTAATGTACGGCATCAAATCTGTCTCCATGGGAACTATAATACGGGCAGAACTTGTCTGTGCCATCTCAAACTTAAAGGGGGGGAAAAAAAGTCAAAGAAAACAATGAGCCTCACAGCAACGTGATTCTGAGCAAACGGAGCCCGAGCCGATGGCTGAGCAAGTGCCCCGCTGCCACCCCACACCGGCCCTTTGCTTCGCCTGGTCTAAGCTGGGATGAAGTCCTTACCCGGCTGCTCTGCCGCAGCCACCGGCAGCTCTGGTGCTTGCGGCTGTAATCTGTGCCCCTGCAATGCAAACGCTGAACGGTAGCCACCGACCGCCACTTCAGCTTCGCAGCGACTCTCGCCCAGCCGGAGATCAGAAGGCAGGCACCGAGTTAGGAGGGAGGCAGAGGGAGCGTGGGGATGCAGCCAGGAATGGGTGCGTGTGTGATGGGACCACACAGGCCTGATTTTCAGAGGTGTTGAGCCTACGCAGAGCTCACTGACTTTAAACAATACTGTGGGTGTGAGTACCTTTACAGACAGAGGAGATGAGGGCAGGGTGGCGTAGGTGGGGATGAGATATACTGAAGGCAGGGCACTGAACTCTTGTCTCGGCTCTGTGCAATACAGATCCAGGGATCTCAGGAGCAAAGGGGAGAACCCAGAAGAAAATGCTCTCCCTGCTCGACTTTGTGCAACAGGTCCAGATCTAACCCCTGCCGCACCAGACAAAACCAAGTCATGGCTCTGTAAAACCCAGATCATCTGTGAATAAGCAAACCCTCCTGCCTGCATCAGGACACGGGAGAAACACCCCAGCATCACCAGCGCAGAAGGTCAGCAAGCGGCTTTTCACCATTATCTTCCCATCCCAGCCTGGAGACAGGACTCGGGTAGGCTGTCGCTGCACCACGTGCCCCGTGCTCGGGGATGACTCTCGCCCTGGAGAGCAGCTGCCACCCCACCACCCATCTCCACCAGCGCACGAACCTCTGGGCAAGTGCACCTCCAGCTATTTTCTCTAATTGTTCCCCTAATCACATAAAATTGTCGAAGTTCAATTTATCTCCTTACAGAGTAATTTGCTTTCCACCATGCGTTGCTGGCTATGTCTCTCACTGTAACCCATGTGTCTGCAGCCACTCGAACGCATTAGGGTTGAGGAGGGGCCCGAATTAGATTATTTGTTCTAATAAAAATAAGTCTAATGGAATTACACAACAAGACCAGATTAAAGTCAGCTGCTTTGAAAATACTGGTTTCGGTTTCACGTTAGCCGACCGAACAAGCATATGGCTCATCCCTCTCCCATCTCCTGACCCACACATCAAGGCTCCTGTGGGAGGTAAATCCACCCTCTGCACCAGCTGAGACAAAGGTTAGATCATGCTGACAACCACCAGCTTTTTCAGTAAAAAGAGAGCCCCACAACAAAACGCACCAGGGAGAACAGGGAACCCCAGGGAACAGAAGCACAAGGAGATTAAACGTGAAAGCGCTTTCCTCCTCTTCCCCATAAATTGCACCACAACGAGGTTCTTTGCAACTAAACACAGCCTGCCCAGCGACGTACCAGCGGTCGCGTGTGCCCACATGGCAGCAACCTCAGAGCTGCAGCTGGCCCTAAGCTAAATGCGCATTTTACCTTTCCTATGGCTTTACTCCTACACACACACAGGAGGCAGGAGCAGAAAATACGCTGGTGTTCGGTCCTCTGGAGACCTGAAGGAACTGCCCTGCTTTCCCACCCTTGACGTCATTCATGCATGGTGAGAAATGATGCCACACTTTTTTTTTCCTACACCAGCGCAGAGGAGGAATGAGATGGTAAGACAGCTGAGGGCAAGCGTAGGCCACAAATGCAGGCCTGAAGGCAGAAGTTGCCATCACCAGCTGAGCCCAATAGGGTGAAAATTTTGGGAGTCAGTGCAGGGCAAGCAGAAAGGGTCCCCCTGCTGCTCAGCATCCTTACAGTCAGTGTTCAGAGTAAAAAACTGCTTCTTAGAGCAATCAACCAGGTTTCCAAAGAAAGGTCTGTACCATTTAATTTGGTGTATTTGTCTTCTTAGACTTGGAAATTTTTTTGAGAGACTACCTGAGGAATGAAGCACAGGAATGACAACATCAGAACAGAGGACGGTCTCAAACTTGGCACTCATCACTGTCTTTTTCAGCAAATGGGCTAAGGAAGCCATAAGTGGATAATTAATTAGTAGTCTTCCCATGAGGGAAGATTTTCTTTAACCCTCAGAAGCTTAGTGATCGTCATTCCCTGACAGAGGAGGTTCTAACGACTTGGCACACTGTCACCCCAGATGTTTAGCCACAGAATTCTCAGTATTTATACCAACGTGCACTGCAGTCCTTGTGCTAGATCCCGAGGCAGCTTAAATCAGCGTGGCTCCTCAATGAAATTACTGAGATTACTTCCATTTATACAAGCGGGCATCTGCATCTGTGAACCAACCCAGCATGGGGCAATCCTGCCCCACTTCTCCGCCCCTGTACACCAGCAAGTGTTGGAAGGAGGGCACTCTCCTGCTTTTCACTCAAATGACAGCTTTGGTTTCAAACACAAACCCACAATGAATATTTCTATATTGTGCAGAGTGACAGTTGGATGTGCAAGGCAATATGTTGCCTCCTCGCACCTTCTTGGCATATGCTCCATACCCTTCGCTTGCTGCTCCTACAGCGTGGGAGACAGTAGGAAGTGTGGTCAGTCCCCACAGAAGACACCGTGGTCCTCACCACAAGGTGCTCAGCTCCTTCCTCCATCCCAGTGCACCATGGCACCAGGATCTGGATTCCTCCTTGTCCTCCACATCCCCCCAGGCACTGCCTCCTGTTCTCTCCAGCCCAGAAGCAGAGGAGTGTGGAAAGCAGGAAAGACCTCAGGTGTCCTCAAAGGAGAGGTGGGGAATTCCCATCTCCTCCTCTTCAGCACCCCTCTCACCACACGCTGCCTGCAGTCCTCTGTCCCTTGTCAAGCTGTATCTCCCTTGCATTCATCTGGCAACCCCTTCCACCAGGTCCAAAGAGAGAGTTTTCGCCCAAAGGACTTAGACCCTGGCAGGCACCCTTACCTGGAGGAGCACCTTGCTCTTTGTCCTGCCTCAGATTTCTTGGAGATAGGGACTACTTGGAAAAGGAGAGCAAATGTGGAAAACATGGAAAACTAGGCGTGCCAGCTGGCTCCAGAGGAGGGGGAGGAGAAGGTAGGGGAGAACCACTGATGGCACTCACAGGAACACAGTTGGCGCAGAGGAGCTGCATGTATGGTTTGGAGACTTCCTAGAGGGCTTTAATGAGCCAACAAGTGCAGTCAGTGCACTTGCTCCTCTTACTTTTAAGTCAGTGTTTACAAAGTCCTGGGGAAATAAAACTATTTATGTCTATCCCCAGTAGGGGACTCTTTAAGGAAATAAGATAAACATACCTTAGTGTGTAAGTACTTGTTATTTAAGCAAACACACAGGTTCACTCACATGTTTGTTTTTCAACGGCATTACTGGACAGTACTGACAGCACCGAGGTCAGGCTGGGAGAGGAGAAAGGAAGCAGCGAAGATCTTTTCAGAGGAGAGGAAGGCTCATGCTGCTCCTTGCACACCACAGGAGTTCCCCCTCCTGGCGGGAACGCCGTGGGGAGCTGGGTCCCCCCTGCCTGGGAGCAGGGTTGGGCGCACCTGCGGCTCCCGCACCGCTGGTCTTCCCCCAAAGAGTGGTACTGCACAGACTGCTGCAACATCCCGAGCTGCCTTCCCCGGAGACTGACCTCAGCCGGGCTATCCATCGTTCCTGCTACAATGACAAAATCCAAGTAATCTCCTAAAAAACTCTACCTTGCCTTTGCTATCCCAAGCAAAAATAGTCAACTGCTGTAACACGGGACAGAGAAAACCACTCTCCTTCAAGAAACACAGGGCAATATTCCCATTAAAAGAAAAGTATTTTATTTTTAAAAAGAAATGAAGTCATAATGACATCACACACTTCAAAGCACAGTCCAGGCCAACTGCCACTGCTGTCTGGGAGCTTAAAGCTGGCAAAGCAGGACCTAGCTCCTTCCTTGCTGCCCTGAAGCAGCAGAAACTTGCAGCTGTGTAATGTTTTAATTACTCACCCTTCTATGAAGTTTCCAGGGGGGAAGTTTGTTTTGGAGCTAGGAAAGATGCCTCGGGGGTATGAGGAAATGACACTAGTTTTTCGCTCACAGACACAGCTCTGTCTCTCCTGGCGTCAGATCCACAGACTGGCTCCACTCCCAGTACCTGAATCAAAGCACTTAGACGTGAGCAGGACTCCCACTAACTTTCCTCGGCTTCTGAGTAAGTTCAGCAGCGACAAAATGCTTAGCCTCAGCGACATGAGCTTGGAACGGATACAGAGCTTGGATAGCTCGGATGTGACGGGGAAAGATTTGCACTATAGACCCTGGGACATGACTGTCAGAGCACAGAGCTGTCTGAATCCCCATAGCTCCATTCCTGGAAAACACCTTCCTTCAGCATCTTCACT